>NC_138774.1:33684550-33866626 GCF_965119305.1 Pelophylax lessonae
TTCCGCCTCCTCTTTTAATTGTTCCAGGAAGCCATTTTTCTCATCTTCCATTTGTTTGAGCTTTGTGCTAAAACTCAGCCTTTGACACCTCTCTTCCTGTAAGAGTTCCTGCGTGTCTTGCAGCTGCGATTCCAAGATAGAAAAATCTTCCGCAATTTCTCTAGATTTGCTGTCTGCTTGAGAAAGCTGATTTGTAACATTGTCCAACTCAACCTGCAGTCGGTTTGCCTTCTCTGACAGCTTAGCACACAATCGGTCACCTTCTGACACCTTGACTTGCGATTCCAGAAGCTGTGCCTCTACTTTTTCCCTCTTATGTTCACAATCTTCTTTTCCCTGCATAAGAGCCTTCACCTCATTGGCTAGCATCTGGGAATAAGAATGTAATTCTGCCACACAGGCTTCTTTCTCCTTTAACTGCTGCTGGACACGTTGGGCTTCCCCTTTCCAACTTTCACAGTCCGCACGCCATTCATCTACCACATTGCTTAAAGTAGTGAGCTCATACACAGTACTCAGTAATTTAGCCTCTCTTTCACTTTTCTCTTTGTCGCTGAGAGACAATGTCGCTTCCAGAGCAACATTCTGTTCCTGCGACTCCTGCAGGTCTATTTTTGTAGCTCCCAAAGACTGAAGACTTTTTTCCAGCTGATTACGCAACTCCAACATATCAGCCATACTTTGCTTCTGCAAAGTCTGAATTTCAATTTCCTTTTCCATGAGGATGGTATCTTTCTCCTTTATAGTGTCTTGACATTTTTGCAACTCGACCAAAAGAAGAGCAGTGGATTCTTCCCACTGTAACACATGAGACTTGAGTAGTTCATTCATTTCCTGCAAGTTTCTATGCTCCATTTTAAGCAATTCCAAGGCTTGTTCCTTTTCTTCCATTTTCCGTTGCAAGGCATCCAACTCAGCCCTGCACACATACTCGGTTTCCTCCAAACCGATGGCCTCCATTGGCTGCTGGCGTCTCTGTTTCCAGCCTGCCATGCTCTCTTGATGAGCCTTTTGTTGAGCTGCAAAGCTCTGCTGAAAATCCGCATTTGCCTGCTGTTGAGCTGCATTTGCTTGCTGTTGAGCTGCATTTGATATAATCAGATGTTTCAACATCTCCTCCATTTTGAGTTTACTTTTCATCTGAGCACACTGCGTCTCCATAGCAGTTTCATCAGTGTTGCTAGGGACAACAACCTTCCTCTTTAGTAGACTCTCTTTAGGCATGGATGGGGCTGGTTCAGACGGCAACATCCCCTCCATCCATAGAATCCGGTCTCTCATTTCATCTATCTTTGCATTTTTCAGGCGTTTGGAACGCCCCATCTTCAATAACTCCACAAACAAATTTTTCACAGTCCAGCAAACAATTTTCAGACCACTGTCTCTTCAACACATGTAGTTTTTCTCTCTCTTGCAGGATCTCTTTTCCTGCACACACAGTTTGTGCAGTCACTTGCACCAGACACAACAAAGTTCATCAAATAATTTTGAGACCGCTGTCTCTTTAAAACACTTTTTTTTTTTTTTTCTGTCAGGATCTTCTCTCCTGCACACATAGATTGTGCAATCTCATGCACCAGACAAAGTTCATCAAACATATGCACTCCATTGCAGGGATCTCTGCTTATGCCCGCATCCTCCACCATATGTGAGGGATTAGCTCGGTGGTAGGCGTGGATGACTCCTTGGGGAGTGCGTTTTCACAGAGAAATAGCCCAAAAGTGCTTGCAAACAACAGGTTTATGGTTTATTCTAATGGTGTTTTCTTCACCAGGCTGTATGCAGCAAAACATCCAAAATAAAATAAAACAGAAAATAAATCCTTGCCTCTGTGGGCGGCTACCTTCTCACAACTGGAACCTGCCTAGGTGTCTGTCTCCAACCTACCGTCGGGCAGACTTCCTTGTCCTCCAGCGGACACTCAATAGTCCTTTTATAATATCTTCACAGGGGAACACAGTCCTTTGTTTCTTTCACATCAACAGTTCGTCTTCTCACCTTTGAGACGTATTCACCCTTGGTTACCGTCCCGGGCACACATCACTCCGGGGGGTCTTCTCCCAGGCCCACACATCCTGTCGGGAGGCACACGCTGACTGTCCTCCTGCTCCCAGCCCACATGGCTTCAGGATGCAGCTTCTGGAGGCAGCAAACAATAGGAATTTCTCTGAACAAATTATAGAGCCTTAACTCCCTCATTCTGAACAGGTGAAGGCCTTTCAACTTCCTGCTGGCTAGCTCTGTAGCCAACACCCTAAATTAATTAATGGACTTTCTAAATCAGGTAGAAATGTATCTCCTTCCTGTGACTACATTCCCAGATTTAGCTGACTTCCTGTTACAATATATATATACTGCTCAAAAAAATTAAAGATACACTTTTTATTCAGAGTATAGCATCAAGTCAATTGAACTCCTGGAATATTGATCTGGTCAGTTAAGTAGTGGAGGGGGTTGTTAATCAGCTTCAGCTGCTTTGGTGTTAATGAAATTAGCAACAGGGGCACTGAATGGGCAACAATGAGATGACCTCCAAAACAGAAAACAGAATGGTTTTACAGGGGGAGGCCACTGAAATTTTTTTCCCTACTCGTCTTTTTTGACTGTTTTTCACTAGTTTTGCATTTGGCTAGAGTCACTACTGGTAGCATGAGGCGATACCTGGACCCTATAGAGGTTGCACAGGCAGTCCAACTCCTCCAAGATGGCACATCAATACGTACCATTGCCAGAAGGTTTGCTGTGTCTCCCAGCACAGTCTCAAAAGAAGAGAGGAGATTCCAGGAGACAGGCAGTTACTCTAGGAGAGCTGGACAGGGCTTTAGAAGGTCCTTAACCCATCAGCAGGACCGGTATCTGCTCCTTTGTGCAAGGAGGAACAGGATGAGCTCTGCCAGAGCCCTACAAAATACCTTCAGCAGGCCACTGGTGTGAATTTCTTTGACCAATCAGAAACAGACTTTATGAGAGCGGCCTGAGGGCTGGGCATCCTCTAGTGTGCCCTGTGCCCACTGCCTGGCACCATGGAGCTCGACTGGCATCTGCTATTGAACACAAGAATAGGCAGGTCTGCCACTGGCGCCCTGTGTTTTTCACAAATGAGCGCAGGTTCACCCTGAGCACACGTGACAGACATGAAAGGGTCTGGAGAAGCCGTGGAGAACGTTATGCTGCCTGCAACATTGTTCAACATAACCCGTTTGGTGGTGGGTCAGTGATGGTCTGGGGAGGCATATTCATGGAGGGACGCACAGACCTCAACAGGCTAGACAATGGCTCCCTGACTGCCATTAGGTATTGGGATGAAATTCTTGGACCCATTGTCAGACCCTACGCTGGTGCAGTGGGTCCTGGGTTCCTCCTGGTGTACGACAATGCCCATTCTCATGTGGTGAGAGTATGCAGCCAGTTCCAGGAGGATGAAGGAATCGATACCATTGAATGGCTCCCAAGCTCCCCTGACCTAAATCCAATAGAACTCCTCTGGGACAGTGGCGGCCCGTGCATAGGGGGCGCCAGGGCGCCGCCCCCCTACCCCTAAAAAAAAGAAGAAAAGAAAATTACAAAAAGAACAAATAAAGTTGTGAAAAAAAAAATTGTGTTCGCGGGCCTATGCGGTGGCACTGGCGGCTATGGGGGGGGGGGGGGTTTACATCCCAGAAGAGGCACCGATCGTCTGCCTTCTGGGGGCGTAACCTGGGCGCAAGTCATTGCTCTAGGACACCCCCACTTTCCTGATATCCTGGCTGTGATTGGTCCAGTCTCCAGCCTGGACCAATCATCATCCAGGATATCCGATTGTGACGCCGCTGACGTCGCAATGGGGGCGGTGGCGGTGCGTGCATCAGTCACTCACCGTCACCACCCGGTCAGCTTCCCGCCGCCGAAGAGGAGTCCAGTCCGGAGAAGAAGCCGGCGCTGGTCACCTTCCCGCCGCCCGTCACCCACCGCAGAAGAGGTCAAGAGGGAGAAGCGCCGCTCACCTTCCCGCCCCTGAACGAAGAAGAGGAGAGGGAGAAGCCGCCGTGACTCACAGGTAAGTGCACTGCTCTCAGTCGGGTACGCACGCATAGCTCTGCATTGGGGAACATGTATACTGGCTGCACTGGAGGCACGCACGCATAGCTCTGCATTGGGGAACATGTATACTGGCTGCACTGGAGGCACACACGCATAGCTCTGCATTGGGGAACATGTATACTGGCTGCACTGGAGGCACGCACGCATGGCTCTGCATTGGGGTACATGTATACTGGCTGCACTGGAGGCACGCACACATAGCTCTGCATTGGGGAACATGTATAGTGGCTGCACTGGAGGCACGCATGCATAGCCCTGCATTGGGGTACATGTATACTGGCTGCACTGGAGGCACGCACGCATAGCTCTGCATTGGGGTACATGTATACTGGCTGCACTGCAGGCACGCACGCATAGCTCTGCATTGGGGAACATGTATACTGGCTGCACTGGAGGCACGCACGCATGGCTCTGCATTGGGGTACATGTATACTGGCTGCACTGGAGGCACGCATGCATAGCTCTGCATTGGGGGACATGTATACTGGCTGCACTGGAGGCACGCACGCATAGCTCTGCATTGGGGTACATGTATACTGGCTGCACTGGAGGCACGCACGCATTGCTCTGCATTGGGGAACATGTATACTGGCTGCACTGGAGGCACGCACGCATAGCTCTGCATTGGGGAACATGTATACTGGCTGCACTGGAGGCACGCATGCATAGCTCTGCATTGGAGAACATGTACACTGGCTGCACTGGAGGCACGCACGCATAGCTCTGCATTGGGGAACATGTATACTGGCTGCACTGGAGGCACGCATGCATAGCTCTGCATTGGGGAACATGTATACTGGCTGCACTGGAGGCACGCAGGCATAGCTCTGCATTGGGGAACATGTATACTGGCTGCACTGGAGGCACGCACGCATAGCTCTGCATTGGGGGACATGTATACTGGCTGCACTGGAGGCACGCACGCATAGCTCTGCATTAGGGGACATGTATACTGGTGGTCACTGGAGGCACGCACGCATAGCTCTAAATTGGGGGACATGTATACTGGTGGTCACTGAAGGCACGCACGCATAGCTCTGCATTGGGGGACATGTATACTGGTGGTCACTGGAGGCACGCACGCATAGCTCTGCATTGGGGGACATGTATACTGGTGGTCACTGGAGGCACGCACGCATAGCTCTGCATTGGGGGACATGTATACTGGTGGTCACTGGAGGCACGCACGCATAGCTCTGCATTGGGGACATGTATACTGGTGGTCACTGGCTGCACTGGCGGCACGCACGCATAGCTCTGCATTGGGGGACATGTATACTGGTGGTCACTGGAGGCACGCACGCATAGCTCTGCATTGGGGACATGTATACTGGTGGTCACTGGCTGCACTGGAGGCACGCACGCATAGCTCTGCATTGGGGACATGTATACTGGTGGTCACTGGCTGCACTGGAGGCACGCATGCATAGCTCTGCATTGGGGACATGTACGCTGGTGGTCACTGCATTGGAGGCACGCACGCATATCTCTGCATTGGGGACATGTACACTGGTGGTCACTGCATTGGAGGCACGCACGCATAGCTCTGCATTGGGGACATATATACTGGTCACTGCATTGGGGACATGTATGCTGGTCACTACATTGAAAGGGGGCATTTATACTGGTCACTATATTGAAGGGGGCATGTACTGTGGGGTTTGTGCTAGGGGCCTGTACTGTGGGGTTTATGCTAGAGGGCCTGTACTGTGGGGTTTGTGCTTGAGTTGTTTGTGCGGGGTTTGTGCTTGAGGGGTCTGTACTGTGGGGTTTGTGCCACTCTCAGTCTATGTATCCCATAATAGGATGTCTCTCACAGTATATCCCATAATAGGACCCCTGTTCCCTATTATGGGATATACTAGTACTGATGGACCCCTTAATATGTGATATATTGGGAGAATTGGTTCACGCAAGCAAAATACAGGGGACAAAATGGGTGGAGTCTATAAGGGGTGGGGCTTCTGAGAAATGAGAGGGGTCAAAATGGAAGGGCGGGGTCTTGCGCCCCCCATCTTAAAACTTCACCAGCCGCCACTGCTCTGGGACATTCTGTTTTAGTGCATTTAACGCCGCCAGGTTGCACCTCAGTCTGTTCAGGAGCTCAGTGATGCCCTGGTCCAGATCTGGGAGGAAATACCCCAGGACACCTTCCGTCAACTCATTAGGAGCATGCCCTGATGTTGTCAGGCATGCATACAAGCACGTGGGGGCCATGCAAACTACTCAGTACCATTTTGAGTTGCTGCAATGAAAGTTCAGCAAAATGCACTAGCCTGCTGTATCACTTTTTCACTTTGATTTTCGCGGTGTCTTTGAATTCAGCCCTCTGTACTCTGTAGGTTGATCATTTTCATTTCGATCAAATGATGTCATCCTTACATTCCTAACACATTACCCAGTTCATATCAGTATAGATATCCAGTATGAGATATTTCCCCATTGAGATCTGATGTTTTTTCAACGTTCCTTTTTTTTTTTTTTAAAGTGTATATATATATATATATATATATATATATATTTATATTGAGATATAGAGATATATAGGTCTGTGTTTAAAGTGGTGGGAAAGCCTAAAGCCCC
Source organism: Pelophylax lessonae (assembly GCF_965119305.1). Classification (NCBI taxonomy): domain Eukaryota; kingdom Metazoa; phylum Chordata; class Amphibia; order Anura; family Ranidae; genus Pelophylax; species Pelophylax lessonae. Next base: position 33,691,214 of record NC_138774.1, read on the forward strand.
ATACACACGTGCCGATTGTTGGCCGAACGATCGGCCGTCTTTTGTCCAGTGCTGTCATGTTGGTTGAAAAGTGCTAAAGACTGCACACGAATTTTGTCGGCCAACAACAGCCGACTGCAGAAGTGATGTCATGTGCTGGTTTACGTTCCGTGTGTTTTTTCTTCTCTGAGCATGCCCAGTCTTGCTCATCTGATTTTTGTCGGCCGAAATCTGTACTGACTGACGAACAATCAGCCGTTCTTTGTTGGCCTACAAAAATTTTATAGCATGCACACCAGATTTTGTTCGGCCGAAAAGTCGCAGTCGGTTTTCGGGAAGCATCATACTAGCAAGCCGACAATCGGCCGAATATTTACGGCCAACAATCGGTACGTGTGTACGGGCCTTAAGTCTTGTTCCCTCCTCCAAACTGGTATAATTATTTTATTTCAATGAAATTATTAAATATTAATATATAGTATTATAAATAATAATAATACAATAATAATAGTAATAATAATAATGATAACAACAAATTATATTACATTTTTATAACAAATAATATAAATATTAATAAAAATGTTATATTATAACCAGATTTTTAATTATAAATATAAAATTATAAATATAAAATATGTTTCTATAATTTAACAAATAATAATTTAAATTATATAAATGATTATATGAAATAATGAATATTGAATCTGATCTGGGCCTGTGATCCTGCAGCTTCAGCTCCCCTGTGTGAGTGAGTGGTTGCTGCAGGGGAGAGGAGGGAACCATGACAACGGCAGAGCTATGGGAGCCTTTGGGCGATGTCATGGAATTCCCATCCGTTTTTAACCATCCCCTGAGCCGGAGCTGCAAGATCATGTGACTGGACCAGAGCAGATTAAAAATAGGTAAATACTGTATATAGATATTTTTTACACAGGTTAGGTAGGATAGCAATGAGGGGGGGGGGGGGGGGGTGGACATTTTTAGGAATAGTTTAATTTAGACTTTTTTGCACAATAATTTTTCTCAAATATACTCCTCAATATATACAAAAGTTATATTATAAAGGCACTTTATTTACACTAAATGTCTTTGCAAACCTGGATATTAATTGCTGTACTATATAAAGCCTGCGCAGAGAGTAGAGTTGTGGTAGGGTGTCAGCAGGCTCCACCCACTACAGGCTGTCTGCAGAAAACTACAGGAGGGGGCGGAAACAAGACCAGTCATCCTGCACAAGGAGAGAGAACAGCAGTGAGCAGTCTTTATTATAGAAAGTTCCTGCACAGAGTTTATTGCACAGATCTGGAAGAAATACACAAATCATACTAACGTTCAAGAAAGAATATACAGTACATGGCTCTTGTATATAGATGATATTTGCTTATCCTGGAGTTCAGCTTTACATTTTGTGAGTGTAGACAAAAAGGCATGAATACCAATATTACACTAAGGCCTCTTTCACACGGCCGCTCCGCTGTTTTTGTCCGCTGCGGGACTTTTTTTTTTTTCACGGAAAGTCCGCATATCATCCCATCCGTTTGCGGATGATATGCGGACACAGGGGCGTAACTACAGGGGTTGCAGGGGTTGCGATTGCTACCGGGCCCCATGCTCCAGGGGGCTGTGTGGCTCTCCTGCACACCTGGATAGGAGGGGCAGCGGGGGCAGCATGTAGAGAAATCACTGCCCTCCTTTTTCCTCCTGTAACTGCAGGAGGAAAATGGAGGAGATTGGTTCCTCTGTATGCTGCCCCCGCCACTCCTCCTATCCAGTTCACTTGTATTCTGCTGTCTCTGGGCCCCTGTGTGCTCCCCTGGACCCCCCCCCCCCACTGTGCTGCCCCCCCCCACTGTGCTCCCCCCAGGCTTGAAGGGAAGGGCCCCCGGCCAGGGGTACGGGGGGGCCTTCATGGTTTCTTGCACCGGGGCCCTGAAGGTTCTAGTTACGCCTCTGTGCGGACATAATGTAAGTGTATGGGCATTGCGGATGTCAGCGGATGACACCGCTGACATCCGATTTTCCTTCCTTTACGTTTTTTGAACGGAGGAAAAATAGGGTTCTGTTCCGTTCCAAAAAACGGAACAGAACTGAAAGGAGGAAAATCGGATGTCAGGGGATGGTATTCCGCTGTCATCCGCAATGCCATTGACTTACATTATGTCCGCAAATCATCCGCAAAAAAATAGGATGATTTGCGGACATACGGAGCGCCCGTGTGAAAGGGCCCTTACTCATTAGGAAGGTCCATTTCATCCTGCAATCTTTCTGCTCACATGAAATGCCGTTGTTATCAGTAGTGCGGATGCAAACTATAATATTATTGCACATTAAAAATAAATAAATTTTAAGTGGTCTGGGTGAACATTCAGACGTCGGTGCTGATGCTTCAGGCACCCAAAATGGCAAGTATGCTCTTCAACTAAATTCCAGAAAAATGATGCCGCTTCATTCTCTTGTTAGTCTCTCTTGCTCGGCCGTAGGATTTATTGTGAAAATAGAAAGGCATGCACAGACATCAAAGAGGAAACCTGGACGCATTTCTCACAACATACCACCCTCAAATTAAGCACATTGTGCAAAACACGTCAAGGTTTCCTCTTTGAAATAAGAAAATACGGTCAAGCAGGACTAACAAGAGAATGAAGTGGTTTCATTTTACTGGAATTTTGTTGAACATACCAGGACCCGGCAAGATATGAAAGCCATTAAGACATTGTAAGAGCCCATTCACACTGCCGCGACTTGTCAGACGACTTGTCAGCCTGACAAGTCGCGGTCAGTCGCGGTCCATTGAGTAGTACAGGACCCGTTCTAATAGGAGCGACACAAGTAGCTCCGACTTAGAAAAAGGGTCCTATACTACTTTGGGGCGACCTCGGAGCGACTTACATAGACTTCCATTATGTGAAGTCCCTGCAAGTTGCGCCGAAGTCGTGGTGCACAGCGGTGCACGCGACTTTACAGGTCGCCCCCCGAAGTCGTGTCGCATCAGTGTGAACCGGCTTTAAGGGTTTAGTGTTTGGGTTATAGTTAGGGCTTAGAGCTGTGTTTCCAACCCTCAATCCTCAAGTAACCCCAACAAGCCATGTTTTGGGAATTTTCCTTAGTTAAAATAGCTGCAATAAATACCAAGCCATTGTGATTGATTTAAAGCCCCTGTGTGAGGTAAAGGAAATTGTAAAAAAGTTACCTCTTGGGGGTACTTTGAGCACTGAGGTTGAGAATCACTGGCTTAGAAGGTCAAATGGTAGACCCTTGACTTTTTTCAAATGTATTTTGGATGAAACAGGTGAAGGGTAGAACTGCTGCCATTTAGTTGCTTTCTGTGTCCAAATGAAGAAGATTTCTCTCACTTCCACTTCCCAGAGACACAACAGGAAGTTGAAGTCTTCCCAGAAGGAAGAGATATCTCATCTTTGACAGTTGCCCCTATACCTGGACTAGGGACCATTAACTCCTGGGCATACAGTAAGGGTACAGTAAGTCTGTTCATGATAGCTTATGGTTGGAGGTTCAGGGGACTAGAGGTCTTCTCTTGCACTGCTGACCCAAGCATCCCTGAATTGCAGCACATGGTAGTGAAAGGGCATAGAGTGGCATGTGTGCCATGAGTCCAGTTTACAGACTCTTCCTTCTTTTTCTTTTTTTTTCAAATTCTTTTATTGAACAGAACAATATATACAAAGTGCGTACAGGCAAAATAGGTGTACATCAAGATTTGGCTAATCGGGCACATCAATACAGAACATGAATTGACCACATAGGGCGGTAAGCCCTTGGGAAATGAGTAGCACCTCCCGTGAGCTCTCCCCGCCCCCCAGAGCGGGCTAGGACAGCCCCGAGGGTGACTCTTCCTTCTTAAGGCAGGCTTGAGATGCTTAAGCAGGCTGACAGGAAGGCAGCTGGCCAGAGTACAGGAGCACATAGCAGTGTGAGAGCAAAGTCAGGACAGGCAGGTGATCAGCAACAGAGAAGACAGACATGGTAGCACACAGTGTCATGGTCAGGAGACAAGCAAACGCCACCCACAGGATCACCAGTTGTGAGCAGTAGTAAGGGTCTAGCCATGGTCAAGACTGGGAATCAATAGAAATAAGACATGGTTAGGAACTAGCCATGGTCAAGCTAGGAATCAGTAGGAACAAGCCATTGTCAGGAACTTACCAAGGACAAGCCGGGAATCAACAGGAACAAGCCATGGTCAGGAACTAGCCAAGGTCATGCCTGCAATCAGTAGGGAGAAGCCATATTCAGGAACTAACTTGCTAAGGTCAAGTCAGGAATAAGCAGGAACAACCAGTGGTAAGAAACTAGCCAAGGTAAAGTCAGGAATCAGCAGCAACAAGCCACGGTCAGAAACTAGCCAAGGTTAACCTGGAATCAGTAGGAGCAAGCCATCTTCAAAAAAATATGGATGGACCTCTTATTGAACAAAATATTCAGGAATATGGGAAACGATAGAGACATAATACTTACACACACATACCCACACATGTTGAACTGGATGGACTGATGTCTTTGCTCAGCCCTAACAACTATGTAAATAGCTATGGTCAAGCCAGAGATAAGCAGAAACAAGCCGTGGGCAGGAACTAGCCAGGGTCAACCTGGGACTCAATAGGAACAAGCTGTGGTCAGGAACTAGCTGAGGTCTGTAGCTGGAAGGCAGAACAGTGATATGTCCAAGGGCATGCAGGTCAACAACAAAAATGCAAAACTCAAGAACAAGTTTAGGTTGCAGGGTAAGAGATGAAGATAATCCAGCAACTTTCAGGCTCCGCCCCTTTCCTTAAATAAGCCATCTTATATCTTGTGCCAAGACTGGGGTGCATGCATGCCCATGCACCTGCACATATTTGCCGGTGTTCTGTCAGATTACCATACCCTATCAGAATTCCATACCTCCTTCATTTCCGGTTGCGGATCAGCTGTGGGTACGTCATGAATCAGCTGTAGCTGCGCCACAAGTCCTACTGCCCATGCGCAGAATAGGTAGGGCATTTTGATAACATTGTAAGGTTCAGGCAAAAGTCCTAGTGTGCATGCGCCGGCGCATGCGCACCAACAGGTCGGGCAGCGGGATCTCTGATAACAAACATCCATCCTATCTCCATGGGCCGCACTGCGCAGAGCCGACACTGCAGCGACCCGACAATCCGATCTCCATGCCCCACACTGCGCCGACCCGACAATTAGACAGTGGGCATGCGGGTGTGGGTAGGGTATAGGATTGTCCCATTGTCGGCTCGGCGCAGTGTATGCCATGGAGATCGGATGGATGTTTGTTATAAGAGATGCCGCTACCCGATCCATTGGTGCGCATGCGCCCACTTATGCGCAGTATGACTTTTGCCTCACCCCCTTATGATGTTATCAAAATTCCCTTCCTATTCCGCGTATGCGCAGTATTATGTGTGACGCGGCTACAGCTGGTGCATGACGAGCCTGCACCGTAAATGACGTAGGTAGGGAAATCTGATGGGGTAGGGTTTTCTGATAGAACACCGGCATGCTTTACTGTGCTCACGTGATTCAGCGTGTTCCTGAAAACATATATGCACATGCAGCCTACTAGAAATTACATTTTGTTCTCCGCATTGGCGCACAGGCATGTCGTCTTCCAATGCCTTCCTGACACAGCTATAAAAAAAATCTATTGTAAGCACCAGACCAAATCTCCAAAAGTCCCAAATATTTTAATATAAGTGGTGGCTAAAAAGAAGAAGAAATAGAACAAGTCAACTGAAAACAAGAAGAGCCAAAGCATTTGATGTCCACCACTTTGTCAGGGTTATAAATATTTGGTGAGCTTCAAAACAGAACTTAGTTTGGATAGGTAGAATAAAACAGTGGTCTATGGCTAATTCGGACACCATAAAAAAGGTCTAAACCTTCCCTACTGTACATAGAAAAAAAAAAGGGTTTGGCTGGACTTCGACTGTAAGGGTTATATGATCATGGGGATCACATCTAAAAATTAGTAAGCTGCAATATATTACATTTCATTCCGTATACTTTCATCCCCTTCCTGCCCAGTCCAATTTTTAGCTTTCAGCACTGTCACAATTTGAGTGACATTTGCACGGCCATGCAACTCTGTACCCATATGAAATTTTTATCATTTTTTTTTTTCACACAACTAGAGCTTTCTTTTGGTGGTATTTAATCACCACTGGGTTTTGTATTTTTTTGCTAAATAAACAAAAAAAGACTAAGACTCCGTTCACACTGGGGCGACCTGTCAGGCGACCTGGTCGCCTGACAGGTCGCTGTAGGTCGCCTGCCATAGAGAAGCTGTGGACCCGTTCTAATAGGAGCGACACAAGTCGCTCCGACTTAGAAAAAGGGTCCGGAGCTTCTTTGGGGCGACCTGGAGCGACCTGCATTGACTTCAATGATATGAAGTCCGTACCGGCCGCTCCGAGGTCGCGGTGCGAGCTGCGCACCGTGACCTGTGAGGTCGCCCCGGCAAGTAGCGTCGCCCCAGTGTGAACGGGGTCTGAAAGTTTTGAAGAAAAACAACACATTTTTCTTTGTTTCTTTTATGAAATTTTGCAAATAAGTAATCTTTCTTCATAAATTTAGACCAAAATGTATACTGCGACATTTCTTTGGTGAAAATAACCCAAATCAGTGTATATTAGTTTATATCAGTGTATATTATTTAGTCTGTAGGAAAGTTCTACAGTCCACAAACTATAGTATATATAAAAAAAAAGATCAATCCTGATGTACTGACGGTCTATCTCATTTCATAAGGCCCGCAATTGACAGGACAGTATCCCCCTAAATTACCCCTTTTTAGGAAAAGTTAAAACATTTTTTGGAAAATTAGGAAATATTTTTTCACAATTTTTTTTTTTTAACATATTGTCACCAGTGAAGTACAACATCATCATATAATTGGCCTGGCTGTGATCAGGGGACACTGATTGGTGACAGTATTGAAAAAATAAATATTTTTTTTTTCAAATTTTTTTAAATATATTATTTATTTATTTAAATTTTTTTTCTTTTTACAATTTTTATTTTACATACTGTGACCAGGGCAGTACAATGTTACCATAGGAATTTTTTTTTTCTCTTTTACACACACTGATTGCTTATAACAGTGAATATCACTGTTATAAGCAATCATTTTTTCTGAATAAAGTCCATTCATTCACTGTGTACTTCAATTATTAACTGTGATTGGCCACAGATAATCACATGTTACAGATGGGCTGTGATTGGCCCTGTCTGTACCATGTGATCACTGTGACCAATCACAGAGAACAAACAATAGTACACAATGAATGGTATGAATGGAGCCCATTCATTGTGTACAATTGGTCACAGCGATCACATGATACAGGCAGGCTGTGTCTGCTGTGTCCAGTGGATGACAGATCACACTGGAGCGCGACCAGTGGGGCGCTCGTGAGGCATGATCCTGGGAGGATTTCATATGATGTTCACCCAGAACGAGAGAGCTAGATTTCCCTTACAATCAGTTTACTTTCACTTTCTGCACAAAAGTGAGTCCACCTCTCACATTTTTGTAAATATTTTATTCTATCTTTTCATGTGACAACACTGAAGAAATTACACTTTGTTACAATGTAAAGTAGTGAGTGTACAGCTTGTATAACAGTGTAAATTTGCTGTCCCCTCAAAATAACTCAACACATAGCCTTTAATGTCTAAACCACTGGCAACAAAAGTGAGTACACCCCTAAGTCAAAATGTCAAAATTGGGCTCAAAGTGTAAATATTTTGTGTGGCCACCATTATTTTCTGGCACTGCCTTAACCCTCTTGGGCATGGAGTTCACCAGAGCTTCACAGGTTGCCACTGGAGTCCTCTTCCACTTCTCCATGATGACATCACAGAGCTGGTGGATGTTAGAGACCTTGCGCTCCTCCACCTTCCGTTTGATGATGCCCCAAAGATGCTCAATAGGGTTTAGGTCTGGAGACATGCTTGGCCAGTCCATCACCTTTACCCTCAGCTTCTTTAACAAGGCAATGGTCATCCGTTGTGTTTGAGGTTGTTATGTTGGAATACTGCCCTGCGGCCCAGTCTCTGAAGGGAGGGGATCATGCTCTGCTTCAGTATGTCACAATACATGTTGGTATTCATGGTTCCCTCAATGAACTGTAGCTCCCCAGTGCCGGCAGCACTCATGCAGCCCCAGACCATGACAATCCCACCACCATGTTTGACTCTAGGGGATACACACTTGTCTTTGTATTCCTCACCTGGTTGCGGCCACACACGCTTGACACCATCTGAACCAAATAAGTTTATCTTGGTCTCATCAGACCACAGGACATGGTTCCAGTAATCCATGTCCTTAGTCTGCTTGTCTTCAGCAAACTGTTTGCAGACTTTCTTGTGCATCATCCTTAGAAGAGGCTTCCTTCTGAGACGACGGCTATACAGACCATATTTAAGAAGTGTGTGGCGTATGGTCTGAGCACAGATAGGTTAACCCCCCCACCCCTTCAACCTCTGCAGCAATGCTGGCAGCACTCATACATCTATTCCTTAAAGACAACCTCTGGATATGATGCTGAGCACGTGCACTCAACATCATTGGTCGACTGTGGCGAGGCCTGTTCTGAGTGGAACCTGTCCTGTTAAATTGCTGTATGGTCTTGGCCACCGTGCTGCAGCTAAGTTTCAGGGTCTTGGCAATTTTCTTATAGTCTAGGCCATCTTTATGTAGAGCAACAATTCTTTTTTTCAGATCCTCAGAGAGTTCTTTGCCATGAGGTGCCATGTTGAACTTCCAGTGACCAGCATGAGAGAGTGAGAGCGATAACACCAAATTTAACACACCTGCACCCCATTCACACCTGAGACCTTGTAACACTAACACCAGGGAAGGAAATGGCTGATTGGGCCCAATTTGGACATTTGCACTAAGGGGTGTACTCACTTTTGTTGCCAGTAGTTTAGACATTAATGGCCGTGTGTTGAGTTATTTTGAGGGGACAGCAAATTTACACTGTTATACAAGCTGTACACTCACTACTTTACATTGTAGAGGTCACCCTCATAAAATATGTTTCTGATTATTTGGTCAGAGACATTCACACCAGCGGCCTGCTGGAGGTCATTTTGTAGGGCTCTGGCAGTGCTCATCCTGTTCCTCCTTGTTCAAAGGAGCAGATACTGGTCCTGCTGATGAGTTAAGGACCTTCTATGGTCCTGTCCAGCTCTCCTGGAGTAACTGCCTGTCTCCTGGAATCTCCTCCATGCTCTTGAAACCTTTTGGCAATGGCACGCATGATGTACCATCCTGGAGGAGTTGGACTGCCTGTGAAACACTTATAGGGTCAAGGTATCGCCTCATGCTACTAGTAGTGACACTGACCGTAGCAAAATCCAAAGCTAGTGAAAAACAGTCAGAAAAGAGGAGTAGGGAAAAAAATATTCAGTGGCCTCTACTTGTAAACCGTTCTTGTTTTGGAGATTGTCTCAATGTTGCCCATCTAGTGCACCTGTTGTTAATTTTATTAACACCAAAGCAGTTGGAACTGATTAACAAACCCCTCTGCTACTTAACTGACCAGATCAATATTCCAGGAGTTTACTTGGCTTGATGCTATACTCTGATTAAAACAAGTATTCCTTTAATTTTTTAGAGCAGTGGGTAGATAGATAGATAGATAGATAGATAGATAGATAGATAGATAGATAGATAGATAGATAGATAGATAGATAGATAGATAGATAGATAGATAGATAGATAGATAGATAGATAGATAGATAGATAGATAGATACAGAGTAACAGTGTTTAAAAACATTGTTCAGAGAAGAGATAGAAGGATACAAAATAACATTGTTTATAAATATTGTTCGGACTGGAGAGAGATAGATACAAAGTAACATTGTTTATAAACATTGATCAAACAGGAGATAGATAGATAGATAGATAGATAGATAGATAGATAGATAGATAGATAGATAGATAGATAGATAGATAGATAGATAGATAGATAGATCTGTGTTTAAAGTGTCTTGTTCCTTCCCCCTAACCTGTATAATTATTTTAATTCAATGAAATTAATAAATAATAGTAATAATAATAATATGTATATACATGTATACATACACACACACACATATATATATATATATATATATATATATATATATATATATATATATTAGTGATCGACCAATATAGTTTTTTAATTGCCGATACCGATAATTTGGTCATCGCATATCGGTATCGGCCGATATTTTCGTACATTAAAAATTTTTATTTTTTTTCGGACAGGTACCCTTGTGGAGGGATCTAGGGGTCCAAACCCCTCCTCTGCACTTAAAAGCATTCAAAACGCCAAGTTTGGCTGTTTTGAATTCTGTCATTTTTTTAATCTGTCATGACATCACTTTTACATGGTTTTTTACATGGAGACCTGATCAGAGCCGAATGCGGCTTTGATCGGGTCCTCTCTTCGGCGGCCATGCAGGCTGGTTTCCCGGGTCTCCCTGTGGGAAGGGAGACCCGGGCGAGCTGCGGAAGGCGGCGGGAGGGGGGGGGGGATGTCCCCTCCCGCTCCTTGTAATGACAGGTGAGCGGCTCCTTAGCCACATCTAAGGTAAAGAAAGACAGCCGACCGTCGGCTATGGACGCCGGTACCGAGGTGATGCCTCTAGCTGCAGGCATCACTCCGATACAAGCACTTTCCGAAATATTGGTAATATCGGTAACCTCAGGGGGCCGATTATGATATATTGGGGAAAGTGCATATCGGTCCCCGATATATCGGCTTTGCCAATAATCGGTCGATCCCTAATATTTATATATATATATATATATATATATACACACACACATATATATATATAATTATTTATAATAATATATATTATTTAATAATTTCATATACTGTATAGATATATAATTTGTATTTTCTTCCTCTAGAGGAACCGGTTGCAGTTCTTTGGTATAATAAAAGCTTTCCATCCCTTGAATAAGTACAATTGCCCCCCTATGAACCCTCCAGCCCTGCTCAGTCTTACTTTGTAGACAAATATCCAAAATCTCCCGGTGATATTTATTGGTCACGTTGTTGTAGGTAAACATGAATAATGATGTCATTTAGATTTGGCTCCACTCCTTTCGTCAACAACCATGTTACATAACCAAGGTATTGATAACCAACCCAAGATTGCACTATTCTAGGCTGCATGATATTTGCATTACATGAGTAAGAGATGACAGGTTCCCGTTATAGTGTGCAAAATTCCTGCCAGAATCCATCCTGGTTATCAGATGGTACAAGGGGCTGTAGGTGTGGAATCTGGCTCTGACACAAGGCTCCAGCCAATCCCAGCCTCCCCAGATTGCTTCACTTAGTGATGGATCTGGATCCAAACTTCCTCACTTGCCTGACTCCGAAACGTTCCCGTACGTTTACTATGTGACCACAGAAATAAAGCTTTGGACCCTTTTGTGGAACCCTCGGTGTGCCGATGACATTTCTTTACTTTTCTCTGTGTTGTACACAGTGCTGGGACAAGGTCATCTAGAGCCCAGGGCGAACAAGGGCAATTGCGCCCCCCCCCCAGGTGTATGAGCATTACGTGTCAGCAAAAATCCCCTCATCCCCCCCCCCCCCAAAAAAAAAACAAATCAAGCAGTAATCTGCATGCTTACCCCTTAAACATAAATTTCTTTGCTTCCCAGTACAAATCTACCCCTCCTGAAATCCCCTCCCCCCTCCCAGTACAATTTTTTTTCCCTCCCAGCTCAAGTTCTCTCTCTCCATATGCCCCCATCTTAATCCCCCCCCCCCCCCGCTTTAAAAAAAACCCCCTCCTTGCACAAATCCCCTGCCCCTCAAATTACTTCCTAGCACAAATCCGCTCCAATCCACTCCAAATGCTCCCCCCTCCCCCACCACAAGTTCCCTTCCCCCATCTTAGCACAAATCCCCCACAAAAACTTTCCCCTCCTAGCACAATTCCCCTCAATCATCCCTACTAGCACAATGCCCACCCTGGAAAACAAAATCCCTCCTAGCACAAATCCCCCCTCTCCTACTATAAAACCTTTTCTAGCACAAACCCCCAATATTACCACTCCCCAATTTTCCCCTTCTGGAACAATTCTTACTTCCTGCCACCCCCAAATTCCCCCTACCAAAACAAATCCCCCCTCTCCTACTATACTACCTTTTCTAGCAAAAACCCCCAATATTACCACTCCCCAATTCTCCCCTTCTAGAACGATTCTTACTCCCTGCCACCCCCCAAATTCCCCCTACCAAAACAAATCCCCCCTCTCCTACTATATTACCTTTTTTGGCAAAAACCCCCAATATTACCACTCCCCAATTTTCCCATTCTAGAACAATTCTTACTCCCTACCACCCCCAAATTCCCCCTACCAACACAAATCCCCCCTCTCCTACTATACTACCTTTTCTAGCACAAACCCCCAATATTACCACTCCCCAATTCTCCCCTTCTAGAACAATTCTTACTTCCTGCCACCCCCAAATTCCCCCTACAAACACAAATCCCCCCTCTCCTACTATACTACCTTTTCTAGCAAAAACCCCCAATATTACCACTCCCCAATTCTCCCCTTCTAGAACAATTCTTACTCCCTGCCACCCCCAAATTCCCCCTACCAACACAAATCCCCCCTCTCCTACTATACTACCTTTTCTAGCAAAAACCCCCAATATTACCACTCCCCAATTCTCCCCTTCTAGAACAATTCTTACTTCCTGCCACCCCCAAATTCCCCCTACCAACACAAATCCCCCCCTCTCCTACTATATTACCTTTTCTAGCAAAAACCCCCAATATTACCACTCCCCAATTCTCCCCTTCTGGAACAATTCTTACTTCCTGCCACCCCCAAATTCCCCCTACCAACACAAATCCCTCCTCTCCTACTATACTACCTTTTCTAGCACAAACCCCCAATATTACCACTCCCCAATTCTCCCCTTCTGGAACAATTCTTACTCCCTGCCACCCCCCAAATTCCCCCTACCAAAACAAATCCCCCCTCTCCTACTATAATTACCTTTTTTGGCAAAAACCCCCAATATTACCACTCCCCAATTTTCCCATTCTAGAACAATTCTTACTCCCTACCACCCCCAAATTCCCCCTACCAACACAAATCCCCCCTCTCCTACTATACTACCTTTTCTAGCACAAACCCCCAATATTACCACTCCCCAATTCTCCCCTTCTAGAACAATTCTTACTTCCTGCCACCCCCAAATTCCCCCTACAAACACAAATCCCCCCTCTCCTACTATACTACCTTTTCTAGCACAAACCCCCAATATTACCACTCCCCAATTTTCCCCTTCTAGAACAATTCTTACTTCCTGCCACCCCCAAATTCCCCCTACCAAAACAAATCCCCCCTCTCCTACTATATTACCCTTTCTAGCAAAAACCCCCAATATTACCACTCCCCAATTCTCCCCTTCTAGAACAATTCTTACTCCCTGCCACACCCAAATTCCCCCTACCAACACAAATCCCCCCTCTCCTACTATACTACCTTTTCTAGCAAAAACCCCCAATATTACCACTCCCCAATTTTCCCCTTCTAGAACAATTCTTACTTCCTGCCACCCCCAAATTCCCCCTACCAACACAAATCCCCCCTCTCCTACTATATTACCTTTCCTAGCAAAAACCCCCAATATTACCACTCCCCAATTTTCCCATTCTAGAACAATTCTTACTCCCTGCCACCCCCAAATTCCCCCTACCAAAACAAATCCCCCCTCTCCTACTATATTACCTTTTTTGGCAAAACCCCCCAATATTACCACTCCCCAATTCTCCCCTTCTAGAACAATTCTTCCTGCCACCCCCAAATTCCCCCTACCAAAACAAATCCCCCCTCTCCTACTATATTACCTTTTCTAGCACAAACCCCCAATATTACCACTCCCCAATTCTCCCCTTCTAGAACAATTCTTACTTCCTGCCACCCCCAAATTCCCCCTACCAACACAAATCCCCCCTCTACTACTATATTACCTTTTCTAGCAAAAACCCCCAATATTACCACTCCCCAATTTTCCCATTCTAGAACAATTCTTACTCCCTACCACCCCCAAATTCCCCCTACCAACACAAATCCCCTCCCCCCCCAATCTCCTTGTTGTACTCCCACCCCCCCCCCCACATACACACCCACACACACACCTCACATGTTACCGCAGTGCCCCTCCCGCCCACCCCTTGTCCCAGCCCTGGTTGTACATCACAGCAAGTCGCATGAGAAGTGGCAGCAGTGTGATCCAGGGTTTAAAGTTTGGTTCACACTATTATAATGTGATTTTCATGTGATTTGTAGTGCAACTTGCTTGCGACTTTGATCCAACTTCAATGCGACTTCACTCACAGAAGTCACATCAGCGTCAGATAAGAAGCGATTACTAGAAGACATTACGGAGATCAGTCTCTTTTTTTTTTTTTTAACCCTTGCCTCTCCTCATTCTTGCTGCCTAGAATCTTTCCTCCCAAGCACATTTTGAAAAACAATTGAATGACGGCCCTACATGCGACAAGCACCCCAAATAGCTCAAGGACCTTTTCGGTCACGAAGCATCGCAGGTCTTTCAGTTCGCATTTTGGTGCGTTTGCAGCGCGTTTTGTTGCAAGGCAAAACACTTCTCTACTAATCCCGATTGGGTTGTCGTTAACCATGGGCTGCATTCACATCTGAACATTTCTCAACACCCGGCAACCCTGGCTCTCCTGCGCGAATTAACGTAGCTCTATGTCGGTCGCGTGCGTAGTACTGAGCAGCGGGGATGCCGATCCACGGGGCCGACGGCCGCGATCGCTCCCCTCTGAGAGAGAAGGACGGTCGGCTGTTGTAAACACAGCTGATCGTTCTTCTCTCTGGAATGATCATAGAGCGCCTGTGATCCTTCTATATCGCATCACAGGTCTCTATGATCATTTAATAAGCCCCCCCCCCACAGTTAGAAAACACTCCCCTAGGGTCACATTTAACCCCTTTGATCACTCCTAGCTTAACCCCTTCCCTGCCAGTGTCATTTCAGTAACAGTGCATATTTTTAGCACTTTAGTAGTAATGTCACTGGTCCCCCCAAAAGTGTCAAAAATGTCAGTCAGGGGTCCGATCTGTCCACTGAAATGTCACAGTTCTACTAAAAATTGCAGATCGGCGCCATTACTAGTAAAAAAAAATAAAAAATAAAAATTTAAATGACATAAATTTTTCCCGTAGTTTGTAGACGCGATAACTTTTGTTATTGCGATTTTTTTTTTTTTTTACCAAAAATATGTGGCAGAAAACAAATTGGCCTAAAAGGATGAAAAATTTTGATTTTTAAATGTTTTTTTTGGGGAATTTTATATAGCAGAATGTGAAAAATATATATATGTTTTTTTCAGAATTGTCGCTCTATTTTTGTTTATAGCGCAAAAAATAAAAATCGCACAGGTGATCAAATACCACCAAAAGAAAGCTCTGTTTGTGGGGAAAAAAGGACGTCAATTTTATTTAGGTAAAGCGTCGCACGACCGCGCAATTTTCTGTTAAAATAACGCAGTTCCGAATCGCAAAAAAATTGCCTAGTCATTAAGGCAGTAAATCCTTTCCGGTCCAGAACTGGTTAAAAAAAAAAAAAAAACGCTTATCTTATAAAGTCTCATAGGAATAATTTCTTATCTAATGCTGATGCGACTTCTGGGAGTTAACCACTGGCCGACCGACCGTATAACTTAACCACTTGCTTACTGGACACTTTTACTCCCTTCCTGCCCAGGCCAATTATCAGCTTTCAGCGCTGTCGCACTGTGATTGACAATTGCGCAGTCATGCAGCACTGTACCAAGACAACATTTTTATAATTTGTTTTACACAAATAGAGCTTTATTTTGGTGGTATTTAATCACCACAGGGTTTTTCCTTTTTTGCTAAACAAACAAAAAAAGATGGAAAATCTTTGGGGAAAAAAAATAAGTTTTTATAGTTTTGTATAAATCTTTCCAAACGAAAAATTAATCTCCTTCACGGATGTGAGCTTATGAGGCGGCACTGATGGGCACTGATGAGGCTGCACTGATGGGCACTGATAGGCTGCACTGATGGACACTGATGAGGCTGCACTGATGGGCACTGATGAGGCTGCACTGATGAGCACTGATAGGCTGCACTGATAGGCTGCACTAATGGGCACTGATAGGCTGCACTAATAGGCATTGACGAGGCTGTACTTATAGGCTGCACTGATGAGCACTGATAGGCTGCACTGATGAACACTGATAGGCTGCACTGATAGGCTGCATTAATGGGCACTGATAGGCTGCACTAATAGGCATTGACGAGGCTGTACTTATAGGCTGCACTGATGGGCACTGATAGGTTGCACTGATGGGCACTGATGAGGTGGCCAAAAAGTGTCAGTTGGTCTCCGATTTGTCCTCCGCAATATCGCAATCCCACTATAAGTTGTTGACCGCTGCCATTACTAGTAAAAAAAAAAAAAAAGAAATATCCCATAGTTTGTAGATGCTATAACTTTTGCGCAAACCAATCAATATACGCTTATCGGGATATTTTTTTTTTACCAAAAATATGTAGCAGAATACATATTGGCATAAATTTATGAAGAAATTCGATTTTTTATTGGATACGGTTTATAGCAGAAAGTAAAAAATAGTGTTTTTTTTTTTTTTTTTCTTCAAAATGGTTGTTTTTTTTTTTCATTATATAATAAAAAATAAAAACGCAGGTTCAAACGCTATAACATTTGCGCAAACCAATTAATATACGCTTCTTTTGGATTTTTTTTTACCAATAATATGTAGCAGAATATATATTGGCATAAATTTATGAAGAATACATATTGGCATAAATTTATGAAGAAATTCAAATTTTTATTGGATATGGTTTATAGCAGAAAGTAAAAAATAGTGTTTTTTTTTTTTTTTCAAAATTGTTGGTCTTTTTTCATTAAATAATAAAAAATAAAAATGCAGGTTCAAATACCACCAAAAGGAAAGCTCTATTTGTGGGGGAAAAAATGACAATAAATCGTTCCCGTAGTTTGTAAACGCTATAACATTTGCGTAAACCAATTAATATACGCTTTTTTGGATTTTTTTTTTTTTTTAACCAAAAATATGTAGCAGAATACATATTGGCATAAATTTATGAAGAAATTCGATTTTTTTTTTATTGGATATGGTTTATAGCAGAAAGTAAAAAATAGTGTTTTTTTTTTTCAAAATTGTCGGTCTTTTTTCATTATATAATAAAAAATAAAAACGCAGGTTCAAACGCTATAACATTTGCGCAAACCAATTAATATACGCTTTTTTGGATTTTTTTTTTTAACCAAAAATATGTAGCAGAATACATATTGGCATAAATTTATGAAGAAATTCGATTTTTTTATTGGATATGGTTTATAGCAGAAAGTAAAAAAAATTTTTTTTTTTTTTTTTTTAAATTGTTGTTTTTTTTTCATTATATAATAATAAAAAAAAAAAAAAAATGCAGGTTCAAATACCACCAAAAGGAAAGCTCTATTTGTAGGGAAAAAATTACAATATATCCATCCCGTAGTTTGTAAATGCTATAACATTTGCGCAAACCAATTAATATACGCTTTTTTGGATTTTTTTTTTACCAAAAATATGTAGCAGAATATAAATTTGGCATAAATTTATGAAGAAATTCAATTTTTTTATTGGATATGGTTTATAGCAGAAAGTAAAAAATTGTGTTTTTTTTTTTTTTTTTTCAAAATTGTTGGTCTTTTTTCATTAAATAATAAAAAATAAAAATGCAGGTTCAAATACCACCAAAAGGAGAGCTCTATTTGTGGGGGAAAAAATGACAATAAATCTATCCCGTAGTTTGTAAACGCTATAACATTTGCGTAAACCAATTAATGTACGCTTTTTTGGATTTTTTTTTTTTTTAACCAAAAATATGTAGCAGAATACATATTGGCATAAATTTATGAAGAAATTCGATTTTTTCTTTTATTGGATATGGTTTATAGCAGAAAGTAAAAAAATTGTGTTTTTTTTTTTTTTTTTCAAAATTGTCGGTCTTTTTTCATTATTTAATAAAAAATAAAAATGCAGGTTCAAATACCACCAAAAGGAAAGCTCTATTTGTAGGGAAAAAATGACAATATATCTATCCCGTAGTTTGTAAATGCTATAACATTTGCACAAACCAATTAATATACGCTTTTTTGGATTTTTTTTTTTACCAAAAATATGTAGCAGAATACAAATTGGGCTAAACTGATAAAGAAATTTGATTTTTTTTTTTTTTTTTTATGGGAATGTTTTATAGCAGAAAGTAAAAAATATATTTTTTTTCAGAATTGTCGCTCTTTTTTTGTTTATAGCGCAAAAAATAAAAACCGCACAGGTGATCAAATACCATCAAAAGAAAGCTCTGTTTGTGGGGGGAAAAAAAGGACACCAATTGTATTTGGGTACAGCGTTGCACGACCGCACAATTGTCAGTTAAAATAATGCAGTGCCGTATGGCAATAAATGGCCTGGACAGGAAGGGGGGTAAATCTTCCAGAGCTGAAGTGGTTACCATAGACGTCTATGGGGCTATAATCACACAGGAGTCGCGCCAAAGTAGTGCAGGAACCTTTTCCAAAACCAACCAAATCTAGGTAATAGGAATACCTCCCTAAACTATTCAATCAATTTGTATCCAATCAGGAAGGCCCATGCAATGTATAGCTGATGGTCGAGGAGATTGTACAATCAGATTGTAACAATAACAAGTTGTGAGCTTTATCCAAGCAAGGCAAAAGAAAAAAAGAAAAACACAACTTTTCGGTAGTGTTTTGGTGATACCCACTCACACCCTAGACACAAGCCAAGTGTGCCTAACGGTAAATCGATGGCTGGAAATAACCGATTTTCCTCTTTTTTAAATATTCCGTTATCAGCGTTCTTCCCATTTTATGCACTCCTCTCCGTCTTCTTTGTACGAGTCTAATTATATTTGTCTTCTCCGCTTCTGTGAAGGTCGTTGCAAATGAGATTCAGGTTGATTTTTCATGGATTACTAAATTGGGATGTGGCGGTCGTCGGACATCATTGGAGTGGAATTGAATAATTAAAATTGAACGGGTGTGGGGGGGAGGGGGTCAGTCATGCGTTAAGATACTATGACACCTGTCATAGCAGGGATCAGATGATGGCCATGCAGAAGTGCACCACCAAATGCAATGGAAAAATATACAGATATATCCAAGAAAATGTTAAATATAAAAAAAAAAAAATATTATGAATTTAAAAAATTTTAAAATAATTTTTGCTAAACCGAGGACGTAATTGGTTATTAAAAATAAATTGGTTATTTATTTATATTAATATTTTCTAAACCGTAGTGATGATGGTCATGCAGGTGTGCACCACTAAATGCAATGCAAAAATATACAGATATATCTAAGAAAATGCTAAATATAAAAAAAAAATTATATATATATATATATATATAATGAATTAAAAAATAAAAACATTTTTTTTGCTAAACTGAGGACGTAATTGGTTAATAAAAATAAATTGATCATTTATTTATATTAATATTTGCTAAACCGTAGTGAACCGTGAACTATGAAGTAATTGGTTCTGTTGGATGATGTAGTCTTTCTATTCAAAGAATTCAAGCTAAAAAATGTTACCCTTACAGCGGGTTTCCTTCCCTACTGCAAGGTTTAATTGCCGTTTTGCCTTGAGGATGATGATTAAAGGGATATACTCACCTCATTCCTCGCTCCCCTAGCAGTCGGTGCTCTCCTCTGCTGTCTGTGGATAGGTCTTCAGGGTCCATTAGCATCTTCAGCGTCCATCAGCATCTTCAGCGTCCATCAGCGTCTTCAGCGTCCATCAGCGTCTTCAGCATCCATCAGCGTCTTCAGCGTCCATCAACGTCTTCAGCGTCCATCAGCATCTTCAGCATCCATCAGCGTCTTCAGCGTCCATCAGCGTCTTTAGCATCCATCAGCGTCTTAAGCGTCCATCAGAGTCTTAAGCGTCCATCAGCGTCTTCAGCGTCCATCAGCGTCTTCAGCATCCATCAGCATCTTCAGCGTCCATCAGCATCCATCAGCGTCTTCAGCATCCATCAGCGTCTTCAGCATCCATCAGCATCTTCAGCGTCCATCAGCGTCTTCAGGATCCATCAGCATCTTCAGCGTCCATCAGCGTCTTCAGGATCCATCAGCGTCTTCAGTGTCCATCAGCATCTTCAGCGTCCATCAGCGTCTTCAGCATCCATCAGCATCTTCAGCGTCCATCAGCATCCATCAGCGTCTTCAGCATATCAATCAGCGTCTTCAATGTCCATCAGCGTCTTCAGCGTCCATCAGCATCTTCAACGTCCATCAGCATCTTCAGCGTCCATCAGCGTCTTCAGCATCCATCAGCGTCTTCAGCATCCATCAGCGTCTTCAGCGTCCATCAGCGTCCATCAGCGTCTCCAGCATCCATCAGCATCTTCAGCGTCCATCAGCATCCATCAGCGTCTTAAGCATCCATCAGCGTCTTCAGCGTCCATCAGCGTCTTCAGGATCCATCAGCGTCTTCAGCGTCCATCAGCATCTTCAGCGTCCATCAGCGTCTTCAGCATCCATCAGCATCTTCAGCGTCCATCAGCATCCATCAGTGTCTTCAGCATATCAATCAGCGTCCATCAGCGTCTTCAGCGTCCATCAGCATCTTCAGCGTCCATCAGCGTCTTCAGCGTCCATCAGCATATTCAGCGTCTTCAGCATCCATCAGTGTCTTCAGCATATCAATCAGCGTCCATCAGCGTTTTCAGCGTCCATCGGCATCTTCAGCGTCCATCAGCATCTTCAGCGTCCATCAGCATCTTCAGCATCCATCAACGTCTTCAGCGTCCATCAGCGTCTTCAGCGTCCATCACCATCTTCAGCATCCATCAGTGTCTTCAGCGTCCATCAGCATCTTCAGCGTCCATCAGCGACTTCAGCGTCCATCACCATCTTCAGCATCCATCAGCGTCCATCAGCATCCATCAGCATCTACAGCGTCTTCAGCATCCATCAGCGTCCATCAGCATCTTCAGCATCCATCAGCATCTTCAGCGTCCATCAGGATCTTCAGCGTCTTCAGCATCCATCAGCGTCTTCAGCGTCCATCAGCGTCTTCAGCGTCCATCAGCATCTTCAGCGTCCATCAGCGTCTTCAGCGTCCATCAGCATCTACAGCGTCCATCAGCATCTTCACCATTCCATCAGCATCTTCACTATTCCATCAGCATCTTCAGCGTCCATCAGCGTCTTCAGCGTCCATCAGCATCTTCAGCATCTATCAGCGACTTCAGCGTCCATCAGCATCTTCAGCGTCCATCAGCGTCCATCAGCGTCTTCAGCGTCCATCAGCGTCTTCAGCATCCATCAGCGTCTTCAGCGTCCATCAGCGTCTTCAGCGTCCATCAGCGTCTTCAGCATCCATCAGTGTCTTCAGAGTCCATCAGCATCTTCAGCATCCATCAGCGTCTTCAGCATCCATCAGCATCTTCAGCATCCATCAACGTCTTCAGCGTCCATCAGCGTCTTCAGCGTCCATCAGCATCTTCAGCATCCATCAGCGTCTTCAGCATCCATCAGCGTCTTCAGCGTCCATCAGCGTCCATCAGCGTCTCCAGCATCCATCAGCATCTTCAGCGTCCATCAGCATCCATCAGCGTCTTAAGCATCCATCAGCGTCTTCAGCGTCCATCAGCGTCTTCAGGATCCATCAGCGTCTTCAGCGTCCATCAGCATCTTCAGCGTCCATCAGCGTCTTCAGCATCCATCAGCATCTTCAGCGTCCATCAGCATCCATCAGTGTCTTCAGCATATCAATCAGCGTCCATCAGCGTCTTCAGCGTCCATCAGCATCTTCAGCGTCCATCAGCGTCTTCAGCGTCCATCAGCATATTCAGCGTCTTCAGCATCCATCAGTGTCTTCAGCATATCAATCAGCGTCCATCAGCGTTTTCAGCGTCCATCGGCATCTTCAGCGTCCATCAGCATCTTCAGCGTCCATCAGCATCTTCAGCATCCATCAACGTCTTCAGCGTCCATCAGCGTCTTCAGCGTCCATCACCATCTTCAGCATCCATCAGTGTCTTCAGCGTCCATCAGCATCTTCAGCGTCCATCAGCGACTTCAGCGTCCATCACCATCTTCAGCATCCATCAGCGTCCATCAGCATCCATCAGCATCTACAGCGTCTTCAGCATCCATCAGCGTCCATCAGCATCTTCAGCATCCATCAGCATCTTCAGCGTCCATCAGGATCTTCAGCGTCTTCAGCATCCATCAGCGTCTTCAGCGTCCATCAGCGTCTTCAGCGTCCATCAGCATCTTCAGCGTCCATCAGCGTCTTCAGCGTCCATCAGCATCTACAGCGTCCATCAGCATCTTCACCATTCCATCAGCATCTTCACTATTCCATCAGCATCTTCAGCGTCCATCAGCGTCTTCAGCGTCCATCAGCATCTTCAGCGTCCATCAGCGTCCATCAGCGTCTTCAGCGTCCATCAGCGTCTTCAGCATCCATCAGCGTCTTCAGCGTCCATCAGCGTCTTCAGCGTCCATCAGCGTCTTCAGCATCCATCAGTGTCTTCAGAGTCCATCAGCATCTTCAGCATCCATCAGCGTCTTCAGCATCCATCAGCATCTTCAGCATCCATCAACGTCTTCAGCGTCCATCAGCGTCTTCAGCGTCCATCAGCATCTTCAGCATCCATCAGCGTCTTCAGCATCCATCAGCATCTTCAGCGTCCATCAATGGGCCTACATCGAATATGATGATGTCATAGGGATGGAACTTGTTTGAGCAACAAAGCAGAGAGGCTTCAGGGGAACAGTCACACAAAGATTAGGAAATCTGCAGAAGTGAGGAATAATGTAAGTATATCACTTTATTTGTCATCCCCAAGGCAAAAATTCATAGTTATCCCTTGCTGCGGAGAGGGGGACCCATGCTTAACTATCCTTGACCTGCCAAAAAGGGTCCCTTAATTATCCTATTTTTTTTTTTTTGACAGATAGTGTTTTTTTTTTTATAAATCAGATAGTAAAAAAAAAAAAAAATCATAACGCAACAATACACAGAAAATTAACATATCCAAAAAAAAAAAAAAATAAAAAAAAAAAAACGCCACAAATACAAAAACTCTAATAAATAAATTATAGTAATATATTCTAAATATATCCTAATATGTCATATAATTATAATGATATATCCTAAAAAAAATTCTAAAAGGAAAATAAACTTAACCCTGAGCAGCTCAATGAGTGAAATTGAGTTTATACCTCCGTAAAGTTTTACAGCTAAATGGGTTTTGCATAAATTGCTGTGCCTATCCCCGATTTTTTTACTTGTTTGCATCTCAATCTTAACCACTTCAGCCCCAGATGGTTTTACCCCCCTAATGACCAGGCCAGTTTTTTGCGATACGGCACTGCGTTACTTTAACTGACAATTGCGCGGCCGTGCGACGCTGTACCCATATAAATTGGTGTCCTTTTTGTTCCACAAACAGAGCTTTCTTTTGATGGTATTTGATCACCTCTGCGATTCTTATTTTTTTTGCTATAAACTAGGGATAGACCGATTATCGGCAAGGCCGATATATCGGGGGCCGATATGCACTTTCCCCGATATAGCGGTATCGGCCCCGGAACAGGCCGATTTTGCTGATATTTTTGTGACGTCATTCTGCCTTTTTAGGCCGCCTCCCTCACCTTGGACAGCCTCGTCTGGAGTCGGGACTAGTCTTGCGGGAGTGTATCACAGCCATACACCCACCCACAGAAGCCCGGTGCCAGCCAGCAACCCACATCCACAGGCCCTGTACCAGCGAGCCAGCCACCCACAGGCCCTGTACCAGCCAGCCACCCACAGGCCCTGTACCTGCCAGCCACAGGCCCTGTACCAGCCAGCCACCCACAGGCCCTGTACCTGCTAGCCACAGGTCCTGTACCAGCCAGCCACCCACAGCCCTGTGCCAGCCACCCACCCACCACAAGGTGCCAGACAGCCAGCCACCCACCGCAGGGTGCTAGACAGCCAGCCACCCACCACAGGGTGCCAGCCACCCACCCACCACAAGGTGCCAGACAGCCAGCCACCCACCACAGGGTGCCAGACAGCCAGCCACCCACCACAGGGTGCTAGACAGCCAGCCACCCACCACAGGGTGCCAGCCAGCCACCCACAGACAGGGTGCCAGCCAGCCAACCACTCACAGGTCCTGTACCAGCCAGCCACAGGCACTGAGCCAGCCACCCACAGCCCCTGTGCCAGCCAGCCAGCCACCCACCACAGGGTGCCAGACAGCCAGCCATTAAGCATTAAACAAAAATTACCATGTTCAGTACCAGATTTGTGTCACAAAATTGTCTTCATTTTTCAAAACTTTAAATGTACAAAATATCGACCCATATCGGCCGCTACCGATACGCTGTGACCAAAATATCGGTATCGCCCCTGAAAAAAAATATCGGTCTATCCCTACTATAAACAAAAAAAGACCGACAATTTTGAAAAAAAAAAAAACAATATTTTTTTCTTTCTGCTATAAAACTCCCCCCCCCCCCCCCCCCCCCCCCAAAAAAATTTTATTTTTTTTTTTAAAAAAGTGCCGAATCGCAAAAAATGGCCTGGTCATTAGGGGGTAAATCCTTTAGGTCCAGAAGTGATTAAGGAAAGGGAATGATTGTATACACATTTCCTTCACCTGAAAGAATTAGTATAAAATGTTGTGGGCCTTGGGTGCGCTTTTTTAGAAAAAACATCATCAAAGTGCGCAGGGAATGTGCAGTCTTTCTTCCTCCTCTACCCCCCCCCCCCCCGCACCCACTATCCCTTTACATTTTCTAGCAATTCCTGGCTGTAAAAGTGACAGCCCAGAGTTTCTGTGTAAATACAGAAGCTAGGAAGATGCTGATGTCAAGGAATGGACCCATCTGACACAGTTTTATAAACATTGTTAAGACACAGTAGATAGGGATATAAAGTAACATTGTTTATAAACATTGATCAGACAGGAGATAGTGAGATACAAAGTAACATTGTTTATAAATATTGTTCAGACAGAAGATAGAGAGACACAATGTAACAGTGTTTATAAAACTTTGATCAAGCAGGAGATATAGAGATACAGCGTGACAGTGTTTATAAACATTGTTCAGAGAAGAGATAGAGAGAAACAAAGTAACATTGTTTATAAGTATTGTTCAGACAGGAGATAGAGGAGATACAGTGTAACATTGTTTATAAACATTGATAAGATAGGAGATAGCGAGATACAATTAACATTGTTTATAAACATTGATCAAACAGGAGATAGATAGATAGATAGATAGATAGATAGATAGATAGATAGATAGATAGATAGATAGATAGATAGATAGATAGATAGATAGATAGATAGATAGATAGATACAGAGTAACAGTGTTTAAAAACATTGTTCAGAGAAGAGATAGAAAGATACAAAGTAACATTGTTTATAAATATTGATCAGACAGGAGAGAGAGAGATACAAAGTAACATTGTTTATAAATATTGATCAGACAGGAGAGAGAGAGATACAAAGTAACATTTTTTATAAACATTGATCAGACAGGAGAGAGAGAGATACAAAGTAACATTGTTTATAAACATTGATCAGACAGGAGAGAGAGAGAGATACAAAGTAACATTGTTTATAAACATTGATCAGACAGGAGAGAGAGAGATACATAGTAACATAGTTTATAAACATTGCTCAGACAGGAGATAGAGAGATACAAAGTAACATTGTTTATAAACATTGCTCAGACAGGAGATAGAGAGATACAAAGTAACATTATTTATAAACATTGCTCAGACAGGAGATAGAGAGATACAACGTAAAATAGTTTATAAACATTGATCAGACAGGAGATAGAGAGATACAACATAACATTGTTTATAAACATTGATCAGACAGGAGATAGAGAGATACAACGTAACATTGTTTATAAACATTGATCAGACAGGAGATAGAGAGATACAACGTAAAATTGTTTATAAACATTGATCAGACAGGAGATAGAGAGATACAACGTAACAGTGTTCTTAAATATTGTTGAGAGAGAGTGAAAGTAGAGTGACAGAGAGATGAGCTCATCAGTCCACTGCTTCTTCTTCTCCTTGTCCAGTCTCAATGTGGGGACTTGTAAGTGAAAGCGAAACTGCAACAGAGAAAGATCCAGTCCCCTCCCCTGCCAGAAAGGGCAGTGCTGTGTGGCAGAGCAGTGTAAACCTCATGACTGGATGTACAGAAATACAAATAATTTGTCATTTGTGTATATAGCTATGTGGAGTTTAGATTAAAAATGTCTGACATGTTCACTTTATTGGTGATTATGAATTCATGAAGAAATCTAGAGATAGGTCTTCATTGCTCTTCCATTGGATAATCTCGAGCTTTGAGGAGATCGGGTGTAATCCAGGTGAAGGGGAA
The DNA here is from genome assembly GCF_965119305.1 of Pelophylax lessonae. Classification (NCBI taxonomy): domain Eukaryota; kingdom Metazoa; phylum Chordata; class Amphibia; order Anura; family Ranidae; genus Pelophylax; species Pelophylax lessonae. The sequence continues at coordinate 33,717,704 of NC_138774.1, forward strand.
GATAATGAGGGAAATATCAGGTAATATACACAATGTATAAACACGTTTGATCTTCTAATGACCTAAGTGGGGATTTGTCTAATTGTACAGAGTTATGGAGGCTTTTCTTTTTCTTTTTTTTTGGTTCCTTAAATCCCCAACTCGCTTCATCCAGGCATTACCAGCCTTGTCTCAATCTAAGAGATCTTAAAAAAGATTACCTGACCCCGAGTCCGGGATTCTGGAAAATTACCAGACCTTAAACCTCATTGCTTAGAAGAGCTTTGAAAGTCTTTTGTAGTTGCGCAAAAGTTTTCTACGATAGCAGTTAAGGATTCCACTTATGGGCCAACCGGAGACGTGCTAACCCAAGAGCCAGAGGCGTAAATAGAACCTTCAGGGCCCCGATGCAAGAAACCATGAAGGGCCCCCCAGACCCCTGGCCGGGCCCTTCCCTTCAAGCCCGGGGCTCTTCCCACTAATCCTGGGGCTCTTTACTCTCATTGCATGGCCTTTTATTATGGTCCCGCATCAGGATCCTTTCACAAGTTCTGCAGTGGGCCCCCTTCCTGCAATCTTGGGGTCTCCCCACAGTGGTGAAATGCCAGGGCCCGGTCGCAAGTGTGACCTTTGAGATCCTAGAGGTTCACCCACTGTTTTGCTACCGGGCCCCCTGGAGCATGGGGCCCGGTAGCGATTGCAACCCCTGCAACCCCTGTAGTTACGCCCCTGCCAAGAGCAATATAAGCAGAAAAATATATTATATCTTGTACAGTGTGTGTGTCGATAGCTTACAAAAAAAAAAGAAATTCAAGCAATTTTAGTATATTTTTACAATTTCTGTATTAAATTAAAATATGCGTTTTAAATAAATTTTTAAAATTGCACAAATACATTTTAAATTAAATATGTCCTAGCATGCATTCCAAATCATATTAAAATATTAAATTATTATTATTATTATTATTATACAGGATTTATATATCGCCGACAGTTTATCTATCAATCTAAGAAATACAATATAGAAAATTTTCTTGAACTATTTTTATACCAAGGCAATTTTTTTTTTTTTTTATATATAGCGCCGACAGTTTACGCAGCGCTTTACGACTTCAGGGTAGACAGTACAGCTACAAAACACTTTAATACAGTAGGAATCAGAGGGCCCTGCTCGTTAGAGCTTACAATCTAAGAAATACAATATAGACAATTTTCTTGAACTATTTTTATACCAAAGACAATTTGTTTTTATTTTCCATACATGTTACAATTTGCCTTCTTTTGCTGGAATGTTACACAAAACCCCAAAAACAGTTATATTTTGTGAAAGCAGAGACCCCGTAGAATAAAATGGGGGTAGTTGCAATTTTTTCATGCACGTTGAATTTTTTTATTTATTTTTTTTGCTTGAATATTACTTTGAACCCCCGAGCAATTACATATTTTTTGAAAGGAGAGGCCCTGTAGACCAAGGTAATTTGTTTTTATTTTTCATACATGTTACAATTTGCCTTCTTTTGCTGGAATGTTACACGAAACCCCAAAAACAGTTATATTTTGTGAAAGCAGAGACCCTGCAGAATAAAATGGGGGCAGTTGCAATTTTTTCATGCACGTTGAATATTTTTTTTTTTGCTTGAATATTACTTTGAACCCCCGAGCAATTACATATTTCATGAAAGGAGAGGCCCTGTAGAATAAAATTATGGCAGTAGCAATTTTTAAAAACTGCTTTTCTTGCTAAAATATTAACTACATTTTTTTGCTAAAATATTAAAAACAAGAAGGTCCAGCTAAGAGAAATTTTTTTTAAATATTTTTACAATTTCTGTATGAAATTAAAATATGCATTTTAAATCCATTTTAAAATTGCAAAAATGCATTTTAAATTAAATATGTCCTAACATGCATTCCAAATCCTATTAATTATAATAATAAATAAAATATAGACAATTTTCTTGAACTATTTTTATACCAAAGGCAATTTGTTTTTATTTTTCATACATGTTACAATTAGCCTTCTTTTGCTGGAATATTACACGAAACCCCCAAACAGTTATATTTTGTGAAAGCAGAGACCCTGCAGAATAAAATGGGGGCAGTTGCAATTTTTTCATGCACGTTGAATATTTTTTTTTTGCTTGAATATTACTTTGAACCCCCGAGCAATTACATATTTCATGAAAGGAGAGGCCCTGTAGAATAAAATTATGGCAGTTGAAATTTTTAAAAACTGCTTTTCTTGCTAAAATATTAACTACATTTTTTTGCTAAAATATTAAAAACAAGAAGGTCCAGCTAAGAGAAATTTTTTTTAAATATTTTTACAATTTCTGTATGAAATTAAAATATGCATTTTAAATCCATTTTAATATTGCAAAAATGCATTTTAAATTAAATATGTCCTAACATGCATTCCAAATCCTATTAATTATAATAATAAATAAAATATAGACAATTTTCTTGAACTATTTGTATACCAAAGGCAATTTGTTTTTATTTTTCATACATGTTACAATTAGCCTTCTTTTGCTGGAATATTACACTAAACCCCCAAACAGTTATATTTTGTGAAAGCAGAGACCCCGTAGAATAAAATGGGGGTAGTTGCAATTTTTTCATGCACGTTGAATTTTTTTATTTATTTTTTTTGCTTGAATATTACTTTGAACCCCCAAGCAATTACATATTTTATGAAAGGAGAGGCCCTGTAGACTAAAATTATGGCAGTTGCAATTTTTAAAAACTGCTTTTCTTGCTAAAATATTAACTAAATTTTTTTGCTAAAATATTAAAAACAAGAAGGGCGAGCTAAGAGAAAAATGTTTTAAATATTTTTACAATTTCTGCATGAAATTAAAATATGCATTTTAAATCCATTTTAATATTGCAAAAATTCATTTTAAATTAAATGTGTCCTAACATGCATTCCAAATCCTATTAATTATAATAATAAATAAAATATAGACAATTTTCTTGAACTATTTGTATACCAAAGGCAATTTGTTTTTATTTTTCATATATGTTACAATTTGCCTTCTTTTGCTGGAATATTACACTAAACCCCCAAACAGTTATATTTTGTGAAAGCAGAGACCCCGTAGAATAAAATGGGGGTAGTTGCAATTTTTTCATGCACGTTGAATTTTTTTATTTATTTTTTTTGCTTGAATATTACTTTGAACCACCGAGCAATTACATATTTTATGAAAGGAGAGGCCCTGTAGACTAAAATTATGGCAGTTGCAATTTTTAAAAACTGCTTTTCTTGCTAAAATATTAACTAAATTTTTTTGCTAAAATATTAAAAACAAGAAGGGTGAGCTAAGAGAAAAATGTTTTAAATATTTTTACAATTTCTGCATGAAATTAAAATATGCATTTTAAATCCATTTTAATATTGCAAAAATGCATTTTAAATTAAATGTGTCCTAACATGCATTCCAAATCCTATTAATTATAATAAGAAATACAATATAGACAATTTTCTTGAACTATTTTTATACCAAAGGCAATTTGTTTTTATTTTTCATACATGTTACAATTTGCCTTCTTTTGCTGGAATATTACACGAAACACCCAAACAGATATATTTTGTGAAAGCAGAGACCCCGTAGAATAAAATGGTGACAGTTGCAATTTTTTCATGCACGTTGAATTTTTTCTTTTTTATTTGCTTGAATATTACTCTAAACCCCCAAGCAATTACATATTATATGAAAGGAGAGGCCCTGTAGAATAAAATTATGGCAGTTGCAATTTTTAAAAACTGCTTTTTTTGCTAAAATATTAACTACATTTTTTTGCTGAAATATCCCCCCCCCCCCCTAAACAATTATATAATTTATGAAAATAGAGACCCTGTAGACTAAAATGGAGGAAGTTGCAATTTTTAAATTGTTCATTCGTGTTAAAATCTGCATTTTTTTATTTTTTATTTTTTTGCTAGACTATTACATTAAACCACCAAACATTTATGTATTTTATGATAGTAGAAACTCTGTAGAATAAAATGGTGGCAGTTGCAATTTTTTCATACATGTTAAAATATGCTTTTTTTGTTTGCTAGAATATTATATTAACCCTGCAAACAATTATGATTTGTAAAAGCAGAGACCCTGTAGAATAAAATGGTGACAGTTGCAATTTTTGCATGCACGTTGAAGTTTTTTTTTTTTTTTTTTTTTGCTTGAATATTACTTTAAACCCCCGAGCAATTACATATTTTATGAAAGGAGAGGCCCTGTAGAATAAAATTATGGCAGTTGCAATTTTTAAAAACTGCTTTTTTTGCTAAAATATTAAATAATTTTTTTTACTAACATATTACCCCCCCCAAACAATTTTGCAATTCATGAAAATAGAGACCCTGTAGAATAAAATGGAGGAAGTTGCAATTTTTTAATTCTTCATCCATGTTAAAATCTGCATTTTTTTTATTTTTATTTTTTATTGTTTTGCTAGACTATTACATTAAACCCCCAAACAATTATGTATTTTATGATAGTAGAAACTCTGTAGAATAAAATGGTGGCAGTTGCAATTTTTTCATACATGTTAAAATATGCTTTTTTTGTTTGCTAGAATATTATATTAACCCTGCAAACAATTATGATTTGTAAAAGTAGAGACCCTGTAGAATAAAATGGTGGCAGTTGCAATTTAATTTTTCATACATGTTAAAATACTCCTTTTTTTATTTTGCTAGAATATTTCATTAACCCCCAAACAATTATGTATTTTATCAAAGCAGAGACCCTGTAGAATAAAATTGTGGCAGTTGCAATTCTTTCATTTTTCATACATGTTAAAATATTCTTTTTTTGCTATAATATTATATTACACTTGCAAACAATTATATTTTGTGAAAGCAGAGAGATTGTGCCCCATCATTGTGGGAGGAATAGTGGGAGGAATAGTGCCCTATCATTGATATCAGTGGGAGGAATAGTGTCCCATCATTAGTGTCAGTGAGAGAAATAGTGCCCCATCATTGGTATCAGTGGAAGGAATAGTACCCCATTGTTAGTATCAGTGGGAGGAATAGTGCCCCATCATTGGTATCAGTGGGAGGAATAATGCCCCATCATTGGTATCAGTGGGAGGAATAGTGCCCCATCATTGGTATCAGTGGGAGGAATAATGCCCCATCATTGGTATTAGTGGGAGGAATAGTGCCCCATCATTGGTATCAGTGGGAGGAATAGTGCCCCATCATTGGTATCAGTGGGAGGAATAGTGCCCCATCATTGGTATTAGTGGGAGGAATAATGCCCCATCATTGGTATTAGTGGGAGGAATAGTGCCCCATCATTGGTATCAGTGGGAGGAATAGTGCCCCATCATTGGTGTCAGTGGAAGGAATAGTGCCCCATCATTGGTATCAGTGGGAGGAATAGTGCCCCATCATTGGTATCAGTTGGAGGAATAGTGCCCCATCATTGGTATCAGTGGAAGGAATAGTGTCCCATCATTGGTATCAGTGGGAAGAATAGTGCCCCATCATTGGTATCAGTGGAAGGAATAGTGTCCCATCATTGGTATCAGTGGAAGGAATAGTGCCCCATCATTGGTATCAGTGGAAGGAATAGTGTCCCATCATTGGTATCAGTGGGAGGAATAGTGCCCCATCATTGGTATTAGTGGGAGGAATAGTGCCCCATTGTTAGAGTCAGTTAAGGAATAGGGATGGGTGAACAGTTCGGCCCGAGCATGAGTTCAGGCCGAACATCCGCTGCCCCATAGGGATGCATGGAGGATCCGATCAGATCCGTTTAAAAAACTGACAGGCGGATCTGATCGGAGCGCTCGTGTGAAAGGACCCTAAGGCGCTATATTCACAGGTATTTTTCATTTTTATTGTTGCACTTTAAACATCATTAAAAATCACTTCTCCTAAAAAACGATCATTTAAAAATAAATTATTGATACATGTCCCCCAGGGCAGTACCCAGACCCCTATACCCCTTTTATGGCCAATTACTTGTATACAAGATTTCAAAATGGGCACTTTTGATTTTTCATGTTCGGCTCCCATAGACTTCAATGGGGTTTGCCGTTCAGGTTAGAACATTTCCCCTGTTTGGGAGTTCTGCTGCAAACCGAACAGGGGGGTGTTCGGCCCATCCCTATTAAGGAATAATGTTGCATTGTTGGTGTCAGTAAAGGAATAGTGCCCACTGTTGGTGTCAGGGGAAAGAATATTGGCCCATTTTTGGTGTCATAGTAAGGAATAGGGCCCCATTATTGGTGTCAGTGGAAGGAATGATGCCTCACCATTGGTGTCACTTGGAAGAATAGTGCCTCGTATCAGAGGGAGGAATAGCGCCCCAAGGGCTGGATAAAGGCAAGCAAAGAGCCACATCTAACCCACAGGCCACAGTTTGGAGACCACTGGTTTAACCACTTTACCACTGGAGGATTTTGCTGTCTTACGTCCAGGCCACTTTTTGTGATTTGGCACTGTGCGACTTTAACTGACAATTGCGCGGTCATGCAATGCCGTACCCAAACGAAATTTACGTCCTTTTTTCCCCACAAACAGAGCTTTCTTTTGGTGGTATTTGATCACCTCTGCGCTTTTAATTTTTTGCGATATTAATAAAAAAATACGACAATTTTGAAAAAATAACAATATTTTTCTACTTTGACAGTTAAAAAATATCCAAAATACACAATTTTTGTCATATATTTAGGCCAAAATGTATTTAGCTACATGTCTTTGACAAAAAAATTCTCAATGAGCGTATTTTTAACCGCTTTAAGACCGGAAGATTTTACCCCCTTCCTGACCAAGCCATATTTTGCGATTCGGCACTGCGTTACTTTAACGGACAATTGCGCGGTCGTGCGATGCTGTACCCAAATTACATTTATGTCCTTTTTTCCCCACAAATAGAGCTTTCTTTTGGTGGTATTTGATCACCTGTGCGATTTTTACGTTTTGCGCTATATACAAAAAAAGAGTGACAATTTTGAAAAAATAACAATATTTTTCACATTTTTTATATGAAATTCCCCCAAAAAAATGTAAAAATCAATTTTTTTTTACTTTTTTTGCCAATTTGTTTTCTGCTACATATTTTTGGTAAACAAAATCGCAATAAGCGTATTTTGATTGGTTTGCGCAAAAGTTATCGCAGCTACTAACTACGGGAAATTTATGTCATTTTTATTGTTTTTTTTTTAACTAGTAATGGCGGCGATCTGGCGGCGATCTGCAATTTTTTTTGCGACATTGCGGCGGACAGATCGGACCCCTGACTGACATTTTTGACACTTTTGGGGGTACCAGTGACATTAGTACAGTAATCAGTGCTATAAATATGCACTGTTACTGTAAAAATGACACTGGCAGGGAAGGGGTTAATTTTTATTGGTGATCAAGGGGTTAATGTATGCCTGGTGCTTACTGATGTGTGTGGGGGGAGGGGACTATGTGACACAGGGACAGATCGCAGGTTCAGCTACGCTGAATCCTGCAATCTGACCCTGCATGTCACATAGGAGATCCGCCCGCTTTGTTTACACAAGCGGGCGGATCTCCACACTGGATCCCAGACGATCGGGGAAGAGCGGCGGTGATCACCGCCTCTCCTCCCCTGGCCCGACTCCCGCTGTAACTGAATACAGCGGAAGCGAGCCTCCGGTGGCGCGCGCGCACCGCCCACAAGGGGAGGAGTCCAGCGACGTAGGTCTACGTCGCTGGACGATAACGAGCCACTTTGCCGCAGTAGCAGCAATGTGAGCGGTCGTAAAGTGGTTAAAGCAAACCTTTCACAAACCTGGGAAATTCGGCATATGATAAGAAAAGCAACGGTTATCTTCGGAGAAAACTGTTCTCCATAATCATCAGCAGATCCAGAGATATAGACAGCTGATGTTCTATGCAAATCTTGACTTTTCCTATAAGGATCATATGACACCTTGCTCTTGTATTCAATAACATTTTGGCAATGGAGAATGTTTTCTGTGATGTTTGTCAGATAAGATTTTCTCGGTTTATTTTATGATTTAGATTAAGATTAGAATAAACTTCAGGAATCATTCAGGCAGCAAACCACAAGTTCTTCTGATGGCCACAGATAGGCATCTGAGCTGCTTAACTCTTTCCATACAGGGCTATCCAGACGCGTTGAACGGTTCAATGTGCCGGAGATTTTGGGAGGAAAAGCAAGACAGCGGGAAGCTTGCTGGCCGGAAACTTTAAAAAACGAAAAAAGACAGTTCAACATTTGCAGGCATGTAGACATAAAATATAGTCAACTGTGTAGGACAACCATTCTCAACCAGGGTCCTTCCAGAGGTTCTGTAGAAAAGAGTGGTTCTGAGGAAGAGGGGATCTCCCCTCGAAACGCGTCATCTGGGGCATGCTGGTCCCGGTGCCGGTGACCTGGTCGCTTTGTGTCCTTTGTGGACCGGAAATGCTTCTATGACATGTTTGTTTGTGAATATATTTATTTTCTTTGCTTTTGTCAATAAACACCACTTGGGTAATGTGATAGGTTGGTGCACCCTCTTTTCGTTCTTTTCTACAGTGTTTCCAATGGGTATCCCCTGATACTAGGAGGGCAGCAAAATCTGTGCAGACACCCGGAGCCACAGTGATTCACCGCCGTCATATCACATTCAAGTGCAGGAGAATTTATTTGTTTTCATTCTTCCAGAGGTTGCATGGGGTTCCTTGGGAAGTGATGGATTAACCTCCAATCTAATGGTTCTTGAATAATTACAGGCCAACTTCACTTGCCATAGCCAGCGACATGAACTTTTTGGCTGTTGTAAAGGTTGGCATCCTTCCCACTGACCACCAATGTAGGGAGCGTTGGTCTCACTGATCACCAATGTAAGGAACATTCTTCCCACTGATCACCAATGTAAGGGGCATTCTTCCCACTGACCACCAATGTAGGGAGCGTTGGTCTCACTGATCATCAATGTAAGGAACATTCTTCCACTGATCATCAATGTAAGGAGCATTCCTCCCACTGACCACCAATGTAAGGAACATTCTTCACACTGACCACCAATGTAGGGGACATTCTTCCCACTGATCACTAATGTAGGGGACATTCTTCTCACTGATCACCAATGTAAGGAGCATTCTTCCCACTGACCTCCAATGTAAGAAACATTCTTCACACTGACCACCAATATAAGGAGCATTCTTCCCACTGACCACCAATGTAAGGAACATTCTTCCCACTGACCTCCAATGTACGGAACATTCTTCCCACTGACCTCCAATGTAAGAAACATTCTTCCCACTGACCTCCAATGTAAGGAATATTCTTCCCACTGACCTCCAATGTAAAGGGCTTTCTTCCCACTGATCCCCAATGTAAGGAGCATTCTTCCCAATTTTGTTTATTAAAAGTCTTGCAATCAATAAGCATAAAAACAATATACATAAATAAATATATACATATTTACATGAAAAGGGAAAAAAATACATAGCAAGTTCTGCTCTCAAATAAAGAATGGCTTTACAGCAAAAACAAAACTCACATCATGAAACACATCATTACCGGGAAAAATAATCTTAATAAGACTCACACCACCACACCAGACATCAAACCTGCGAGGTCAAGAAACAAAAACCACTCCCATTATGCATGCAGCCCTTCTTCAAAAATGAAGATATTAACTAACAAAAGCTAAGGGCGTGAAAGAAATAGCATAGGAAAAAAGCTTTTCACCCAGAGATGGACAGTTCACCAAAAGCAGGTCTGATATTCCTCCACGCCCTTATCCAGACCGCTCGAGGCTCCCTGCCCTTCTCAAGACCCCGAATCTTCCCAACCTCACCCAGAATATCGTACACCACCACCTCGACAGGGAGGACTTTCTTCCGCAGGGTAATCTGGCACCGTGCATTCCACGTGAAGTAACGGACAACTATACTAACTAGAAAAAGTGTATCCAAATCAAAATCCCAGCGAGTCGGGAATGCCCCGTACACCCACTCCGCATAACTCATGCGATAGAGAAAGGGGATGCCTAGAGCCCTCCCCACCCTTTTATACACCTCTATGTTAAAGGGACACTGGAGCAAAAAGTGGTCCATAGACTCCACTTTACCAACACACTCCGCTCTAGGACAATCCCGATCATCCACAGGGCGATGCTTCAGGTTCCCTCTCACATAGAGCCTTCCATGGAAAGCGAGCCAGGCTTGATCCCTAAACTTCAAAGGGATTCTTCCTAAGTTAATTAAACGCAACCCCTCCCTCATTACGGGGCCTGGGCAATCCCTTAAGGTCAGCGACACACTGAAAGCAGAGCCCAAAATCCTCTTCTCCAGAAGCTTTCTGGGGAGGGACTTGATATCCCCCACTGTCACCTGCCACTGCCTAAGTATTTTCAGACACGGGGCAACATAAGCCGGAAGCTTGCCATGTCGGACTCTCAGACTTTTCACTGGCCCGCCATCTTCCCAGCATCGCAGAAAAGGCCTAAACCAAGATTGAAAAATACCCACCCATCCCGGCGGGGTCTCTGCTAACATATTACCAAGATTATACTTTAAAAAAAGCAGAGAAAAGAAAACTATAGGGTTGACCATTCCTAGACCACCCTCCCGCCTGGACAGGTAAGTTACATTGCGTTTGATCAGGTTCAGCCTATTTCCCCATAACAGTTGGAAAAAGCAGCTGTACACCCTTGCATAGAGAGATTCCGGCAAGATACAGACAAAGCTGACATATAAAAAGATTGGGATCAGGTAAGTTTTAATCAAGTCAACCCTTTCCCTCAAGGAAAGTTTCCATTTCTTCCAGCTTGCCACCTTGGCATTGGCATTCAACAACCTGCTTTCCCAATTTCGATGACCATAGTCACCAGGACCAAATTTGATGCCCAACACTTTAATTTCCTGCTGGGGCTCTGGGAAGGCATCCGGAAGTTCGAAGCTTTCACCCTCCTCACCCATCCAGAAAACTTCACTCTTTTCATGATTGATTTTAGAGCCAGAAGCCTCAGTGTACTGCTCTATCACAGAGACCACCTCCTGCGCCTCCTCCATCCCAGAGATAATAACAGACACATCATCGGCATAGGCCACGACCTTCAAAGGCGGCACACCAGCAATGCCCAAAGGCACCCCACACAACGATCCACTCTCTAACCTTCTTATGAAGGGATCGATTGCGAATACATATAGCAGGGGGCTCAAAGGACACCCCTGGCGCACCCCAGAGCCAACCTCAAAAGGCCGTCCAACCCAACCATTAACAAGTGGGAAGCTCTCAGCCCCTTTATATAATGTTTTCAGCCAATCAATAAACCTCCCCTGCAGGCCGTATCTACCAAGTAGCAAATACAGGTACTCATGATTGACTCGATCAAAAGCCTTCGCCTGATCCAATGCCAGCAAGTACTTTCTCCATCCAGCAGCCCTGCATCGCTCCAAAGCCTCCCGGACAGCTAAAATTGCTGAAAAGGTACTTCTGCCCTGGACCGAGCAGTGCTGATGATTGGACAACAAATCGCCTGCTACTGACGACAAGCGCCAAAAAAGAATCTTCGCCAAGATCTTTCTATCAACATTGAGAAGACTGATGGGGCGCCAGTTCTCAATTATTGAGGGGTCTTTACCTTTTGACAGAAGAATCACAGCGGATTGCCTCATGGAGGGAGGGAGAGAACCCTCTTCTAAACAGCTGTTATAAACCTCCGCTAAAAAGGGAGCCAGAATGGACTTAAAACACTTGTAAAATTCAGCTGTCAACCCATCTGGCCCAGGCGACTTTTTGGTAGCCAGCTTCTCTATAGCACGAACTACCTCATCCGCTGAAATTGGTTCTGTCAAATCCATCAAAGGCAATGTATCGTTTCCCAATCCTGGAGTAGAATCCAGAAAGCTTTCCATCCTGTCCCGACTAAGGTCCTTTCTTCCCAGAAGGTCTGCGTAATATGACCTGAAGATCTCCAGGATCCCTGATCTGGACTTCACCAGGGAACCCGTACTATCCCTCAGACCTATGACCGTCTTAACTGCTATGCCTTGCTTACAGTTCTGGTAAGGATCAGGCGAGTGATATTTCCCATAATCTCTCTCCAGAACCAAGGAGGCATGCCGGTCGTATTGACACTTCCTTAGAAGAAGCTTTACCTCCGAGATCTCCCCTGGATCTCCTCCATACGAGACAAGACGATCAAGCTTCCTCCGCAAATGCTGGTAGGCAATATACATACCAAGCTGCTTCTTCTTACTTATGGCCTTGAAAAGTCCAATCGCCCTTTGTTTCACAAGCTCCCACCACTCTGACTTACTGCTGCAAAAGTCCAGAATAGAAACCTGTGCCTGAAAAAAATCCTCAAAGGATTGTCTTACCTCTACATCTTCCAGGAGAGCCGAATTCAGTTTCCAGGTACCCCTTCCCCTGGGTGGAGTGTCCGAGGCATTCAGAGTCACAGACAGCATACAGTGGTCAGAGAACTCCACCGCCCTCAACTCAGGAGCCGAGAAAGCAGAGTTCTCCTTTAAAAAAAACCTATCTATCCTACTCTGACTATTCCCTCTCTGAAACGTGAATCCCGTGCTGCCAGGGCAGTGCTTAATGTGCACATCTACCAGGCCTGCTTGTCTAACCATATCTCTAAGAAAAACGCTATCATAACCCAGCCTGTCTATGGAGACCCTCCTGTCTTCAGGCCTAATTATGGTGTTAAAGTCACCTCCAAAGACAACCTGCTGGGATGTAAAAAGGAAGGGCTTGATCTTTGTGAAGAGGCATTTCCTGTCCCATTTTGACTGCGGTCCATAGATATTGATCAGGCGCAGGTCCTGCCCCCTAACAGAGACGTCTAAGACCATGCATCTCCCCATTTCTACCTCAATTATCCGCCGGCACGTTACCATATCGGTTTTAAAAAGAACCGCAACTCCGCTGCAAGGCTCAGCCGCAAGAGACCAAAAGGAGGGACCGCATCTCCACTCCCTTTTTGCTAGATGGACATCGGCCAAAGTATTGAGCCAGGTCTCTTGCAAAAATAAAATCTCAGCATCAAACTCACTGAGCAAAAATAAGGCAATATCACGAGCTCTTGCAGATTTCACGCTGGCGACATTAATGGTCGCCACCTTTATCAGAGCGGGCACTGCCATCAGGATGATTGGGGTAGTCGTTTCTTAACCTCCACCACACTCTCATCACCCGAAACAGCTCTCTTTACACTATGTGACTCCCCCTCATCCATAGATGATAAAGTAGATAAATCGGATACTAACTCCTCCCCTGATAAAACCGAAAATGTGTTGCCAAGAGGAACCCCTCCTGGCTCTAACTGTAAGGAAGAAGTGACCGCTTTACTGGTCTTCCTCTTCTTCTTTTTCTTCCTCTTTGTCCTCTCCCACCCCTCATCATCCGAATCCTCCACAACAGAGGGTGAGACGTGGGACATGGACACCCCTCCCTCAACCCCATCGACCCCACCACCATCCAGCACCCCTGCACCCTCTTGGCCGCGTTTGCGGTGTCGAGAGACAGGGACTGGAGGTGGAGTAGGCCGAGGGGGAAGATCCACTATACCCGCCCCCCCAGCAGCTTCCGCTAGTCTGGAGGATCTACGCACAGTAGATGTAGGAACAACAGGAGGGACAGACTCAGGGACCACATCACTAGGGGAAACAGAATCTGACACAACAGACACAGACTCAGGGACCACATCACTAGGGGAAACAGAATCTGACACAACAGACACAGGAGGGGCAACAACAATTTCCTCTCTAACTTCAGCTGCTTCATCTTCTTTATCAAGCCTCTGCAGCTCAGTCTCCAATCCTGGCAAGTTATGCAGTGCCTCTGGGCACTGGCTATATGGATGACCCAGCTGCTGGCACAAATTGCACCGAATCTGGGTGCATTCTCTGGCCAAATGGCCTAAATCCTGGCACAGTGAGCACTTCTTGTGGGTGCAGGACGATGCAAAGTGGCCTTTATCACCACATTTATTGCACACCTTAGGCTGACCTTGGTAGAAAATGGTCAGCCTATCCCTACCCAGAAAGGCTGAGCAGGGAAGGTGCTGAACTACATCGCCCAGCACCCCCAATTTTAGTGACACTGTCCAGGCCCCTGTCCATATCCCATGCTCATCAAGGACCTTCCGCAGTGGAGTGAGGACCTCGCCATATCGGCGTAGCCATACTAATAAATCAGCCTCTGGTATGGATTCGTTACGCACCAAAATGGTCACTGATTTTATCAGAGGCTGCCTTGAAATCACTTTTGGCACCAAACCACTCCACTGCTGAAGGCCCTTGCACCTCCTAAATCTCTCCCAGAAGAGATCCAAACTTTCAGGTTTTACAAACGACAAATCAAATTCATAACTCCCCACCGGGCAAATTAAAGCAAAAATATCACAAGCTTTAAACCCCATTTCCAAAATCAACTCAGCCACCCTCCCCCTTACTGGCGGAGTTCCATCCCCCACCCATCTCAACTGTACCACATTCCTCCTCCTATACCCACCAAACCTCCCTGAATTTTGACTAATAACAGAATTCCCACCACCCACCCTGGTGTGACTCCCCAAAGCTGAAGCATAGCTTCCAACATTCCTCCCAGCAGAAAATCCATCAGTTTTTTTTAAATTATCTGACACACACTTAGCAGATAACGATTGCACAGATTCGGGATTGATCTGTGCAATCGAATCTTTCCTCTGCTGAGCAGGAGGAGAAATGTCATTTTTATTTTTCCCAGCATTACTAACCCCTTCACCACCACCCACCACATTCATTGCTTTAACATTAATGTCATTTTTTATACTTGCTGGGATATTTATTATTGCTGTTGTCTTCACAGCAGAATCCATAGCTGCTGCACTGGTAAAAACTCCAGCTGTCATCTCCTCTTCCACTAGGACAGGGTTTTCAGCTGTGGAAATAGCATTCTGTTTTAACACAGCAGCAGGTAAAGCATTGCAGGATATTTCCATTGCTACTTCCATTCCACTTCCAGAACTATGTTGATCCCCTCCCCCATCAGCAATCAGCACTGGAAGACTGGGAGGCTCAGGTGAACATGAAGCAGGCTCTTTGGAGCTGGCAGCCATTTTGCTTGCCGTGGGACTACTGGTCTCAGCCAGACCAGCAAAATCCATGCCTGGGGTGTTTAATGCAGGTCCATCCACATTCGTCTGATGGTCCGGGGCTTGCATGTCTGCACTCGGTTTCTCCACAGCGGTAACTCCAATAGGTAGCTGTATGCAGAGCTCTTTCTCACCTGGGACACCATCCACTACAGCAGATGGGGCAGACATGTTGGATGGCAGCATGGTGTACTGGGATTTCTCCACCATTACTGGCTTTGCTGGCCTGTATCTCCTCTGCCCATCCTCAGGGATTTCTGATGGATCATCAGAAAATACAAACCTGTCTGCTTTCAGGGGTGATTCCATCTGCTGGATGAATGTCAGGGATCCATGTCCACTCTCAACCCCCTGGCTGGTTGCCGCTGGTGATTCCCAGTTCTGGCATGGGGGGAGAGGTGCAGAGGCAGATGGAGCCGGGTCATCCATTAACTGAGGCTGCTGATCCACAGAACTTGCTGATGCTTGGCTGGTAAATCGCCTCTCATTGTCAAATTTTTCTTTAAATGCTCCACTTCTGTCTTTCAGCCTTTCCAATAATAAAGATTGTTCCTTTACCCTTTCTTCCAATTCCTGTAACTCAGGCTTCATGGCTGTGCGATTTTTACTCCAGGCCTGGAAATACTTGGTTTTGAAGGATTTGTGTTCAGCCTTCAAAACTTTAAGTTTTTCTTCCGCTCTCCCAATCGCCCTAAAACGATTGATAATCTTCTGGCTGAAGACATCCGCATTCTCACCAGGGCCTGGACCCACAGACAGGTCCTCCACCTCCTCCTCACTAGGCCCCGTGTCATCAGGGGGATCCCTCCCAGGGCCTCCCCCAGGATCAGGCATTGTTCCTGGGCCAAGCTAGCAAGCAAGGCCCAGGCTTGAAAAGGGCTGGTTCTCACAGAGAGCTCTTTGGGTGTGTCCTCCTCCTTCTTCCCACTGACCACCAATGTAAAGGGCATTCTTCCCACTGACCTCCAATGTAAGGAACATTCTTCCCACTGACCTCCAATGTAAGGAGCATTCTTCCCACTGACCCCCAATGTAAGGAGCATTCTTCCCACTGACCACCAATGTAAGGAACATTCTTCTCACTGATCACCAATGTGACGAGCATTCTTCCCACTGACCCCCAATGTAAGGGGCATTCTTCCCACTGACCTCCAATATAAGGAGCATTCTTCCCACTGACCTCCAATGTAAGGAGCATTCTTCCCACTGACCCCCAATGTAAGGGGCATTCTTCCCACTGACCTCCAATATAAGGGACATTCTTCCCACTGACCTCCAATATAAGGGACATTCTTCCCACTGACCTCCAATGTAAGGAGCATTCTTTAGTCAATTGAACATAGATGAAAGGGTGCCCTTCTCCCACTGACCACCAATGTAAACCTATTGATCTTGCTATTTATTGTTAGCTGTAGATATAAATTGTAGCAAGGGTTCCCTGAGACTGGAGTAGTGAATCTACTGTATGGTGGGCTTCCTTCTATAAAAAAATAAAAAACTGAAAGAGCAGTCAGTAAATTTGCTAACAGGTTGATTCTTTCTGGCAGGATCAGGTTCCCTTCCCGTCATGTCTGTCTCTCTAAAAGATGGCGTCATCATGGTGTCCTTCCTCACCTCCGATTGGTTCCCCAGACCAGAGATGCATTGGGAGCTGGAAGGTGTTCCCCTCATCGCTGATACCTCAGAGACCATTTCCAACCAAAGCAATGGACTTTTCACACTAGAGAGTCGGGTTCTACTGAAGGAGGCGGGTCACCGGCGTCTATATGGTGCAGTGCGGCACCCGGTGTCTGGAAAATCGACTGGACTCTATATGACTATTTCAGGTACGTGATCGAAATCTCAGTGCAGTTTATATGCCGAAGAGCCATTTTTATATTAGTAATGTGCCTAGTGCACAGATCTGGCAGAAGGATTACTGGTGTGTCATCAAAGCGACAGAAAGAAAATGTGTTCCGACACTTGGGGGTGTTGGAACACAATGGTTAGTGCCATCTAGTGGCTTTAATGTGGTATTTTCCTCATTGAGGTGGTTTAGGAAAATACTGCATTATGGCCACTAGATGGAGCTGACAGCTCTCCTGCTGCCCATCCTTGATTTAGGCAGACTTTATGTTTATATCAATGAGTGCCCTTTTACATCAGGTGTCCCCAATAGAGTTCCCCTTTAAATCAGAGTGCCCCTTTACATCAGGTGTCCCCAGCAGAGTACCCTTTACATCAGAGTGTCCCTTTACATGAGGAGTCCCCAGTAGAGTCCCCCTTTACATCAGGTGTCCCCGTCAGAGTTCCCCTTTATATCAGGTGTCCCCAATAGAGTCCCACTTTACACCAGGTGTCCCCAATAGTGTCCCTATTTACATCAGGTGTCCCCAGCAGAGTACCCTTTACATCAGAGTGTCCCTTTACATGAGGAGTCCCCAGTAGAGTCCCCCTTTACATCAGGTGTCCCCATCAGAGTTCCCCTTTATATCAGGTGTCCCCAATAGAGTCCCCCTTTACACCAGGTGTCCCCAATAGTGTCCCTATTTACATCAGGTGTCCCAAAAAGAGTGCCCCTTTACACCAGGTGTCCCCAATAGAGTCACCCTTTACATCAGGTGTTCCCAAAAGAGTCTCCCTTTACATCAGGTATCCCTATGACCCAGAGTTTCCCCTCCCCTCCCCTTTCCCCCTTGTACTGGGAGATCGACATTCACAGCCTGTCCTTCCTCTCTCTGGTAATGTGGCAAGTCACATGAGGCAGGAGAAAGCTGAATCCTCCCTCTAGTAGCATCTACCGGCCACTGCTCCTTCTGACAGGAGTGACACTGCAGTCACTTCCATGAGTAAGAAATGGGATGAGTGGCCAACTCAGCAGCACCCCCCCCCCACCTCAACACAGCACCTGGGGCAGGTTCCCGCTCAGCCTCCCCCCTAGTCCCGGCCCGGGTGCCATCTCCTACACAGAGAGCTAACAACGAGACCCCCATAAAATTGTGCCATGAGGCCCAATGATTCCTGATCAGATGAGTGCTAACTTTGCACTTACTATACAAGCAATGTATTTATAAAAAGAATTTGCAGGGCTATTCATCTTATGACACAAATGGACAGCAAATCGGATGGTATTGGGCAATTTTATTTACAGGTTGAACCGGAGAAAATACCACATAATAGCCACTAGATGGAGCTAACTATGACATTATGGCCACTAGATGGAGCTAACTATGACATCATGGCCACTAGATGGAGCTAACTATGACAATATGGCCCCTAGATGGAGCTGATGATGTCATTACAGCCACTAGGTGCAGTGGATTATTGATTATTGGAGCTTTGACATTATGGCCACTAGATGGAGCTAACCATAGGCGTGCGCACAGGGTGTGCCATGTGTGCTTGGGCACAGTCTAATCACCCTGTACTGTGCATATTCCCCCTGCTGCCTGACGGGATCTCTGTCCTCAGTCCCTTTCTCTCTCAAAAGTGAGATATCAGGAGTCTGATTTGACCCCTGATATTTCCTAAAAGCCCCTCAGTGGGGCTCCTAAAAAATTGTAAAAAAAATAATAAAAAAGTAATTGTAAAAAAAAGTAATATTAAAATAAATAAATAAATAAACTACTGACATCAATCTCTGCCCTACTGACACTGCCATATACAGTAAATTTATGTATTGGTGTCATTGCGAGGAGGGACTTGTTATGCCTCTCTTTATGCCCCATTAGTGGAGACATGTGGGAATACTAAATGAGCTCCTGAAGAAGCGAAATATCGCAAAACATGTCGAGCTTCTGATATTGATGCTGACCATTTCCCACTGTACTGGCTACCACTACTGGGCTTTAGGTTGCCAGCTGATCCCAGCTAGTGCTAGCTTGTGGTCTGGTCAGAAATTCAACACACAAGGTTGACTTTATGTGCTTCACTAGATGGCACTGACTATGTCATTACGGCCAGTAGGTGCAGTGGACGATGACTTTATGACCACTAGATGGAGCTGACAATGTCATTACGGCCACTAGATGGAGCTGACAATGTCATTACGGCCACTAGATGGAGCTGACGATGTCATTACGGCTAGAGATGTCCTTGCGGTTCGCCCGGCGGTCGATTCGCAGCGAACTTTGCTTGTTCGCTGTTCGCCGAACATGCAAACATATGGTGATATTCGTGACCGCCATATTCTTTTACATTGTGAAAAACTTTGACCCATGACACATCCATCAGGTGGTACAGGACAGCCGATTGAGACATTTCAGCACATTGACATACCCCCTACCTTATTAATAGACCTGACCTGGCTGCCATTTTACATTCTGCCTTTTGTCAGTGTAGGGAGAGGTTGCTGTGTGGAGCAGGGACAGATTGTTAGTGACACAAATCGTTTGCTATTGCTAATAGGTCCACAAAAGTCCTTTTAAGGACTGGTATAGGTGTACTATTGTTTGGTGTGCAGTATATAGGGGTGTAATACACTTATAATATACTTTCTAATATAGTGGATTTGTATTGTGCAGCATTGTGACTGGTGAGCGGTTCTGCAGCAGTTCTGCAGCGATACTACAACTACAAAGAGTGACAAACACAATTAGAAAAAAGTACTTTATTATATATATATATATATATATTTATATATATATATATAATATACTTACTGTATATATATATATATATATATATATATATATATATATATTATTATAAGTATTATAACTGGTGTGATAAACCAGTGGCCCCCCAAAACAACAAATTGAAGCGGGGTGTTATATAACAATATACTTTCATAATAGTGTATTTGGGTACTGCAGCAATTTTGCCTCTTTTGCTGCGTTAACTCTGCTACACACAGTGACAAAATTTACTGGAAGATTTTATACAGAATACAAAGTTCTTTGCTGTCAGGTGAACGCCTGTGGGCTAATTTTTGGGGCCTGTACTGGCCGACACTGACTTCTTCATCCTAAAATAAGAATGCTTGTCGATCGCAGATTCGCTTAATACTTCTGGTATGTCAGTGTCCATGTTGTGGGACTATGTGTGCACAGCTAGTAAGTATTTTGTGGCTGCAAATATGACCTGGAGGTTTTTCATGTTGGCCTGCCATTAAAATGAATGGGACCCGCCGCGAACCTGCGGTTCGCGGACATTTGAGCGAGTTTGCATGATCGCGTTCCCGAACCGTCCCATCAGATGTTCGTCCATCACTAATTACCGCCACTGGGTGCAGTGAATGATGAGATAATGTCCACTAGATGGCGCTGACTATGTAATTAAGGCCACTAGGTGCAGTGAACGATGACATTATGTCCACTAGATGGAGCTGACGATGTCATTATGGCCACTAGATGGCGCTGACAATGTCATTACAGGCCATTCGGTGCCGCTGACGATGTCATTACGGCCACAGGGTACAGTGGACGATGACATTATGACCCCTAGATGACGCTGACGATGTCCTTTCGGCCACTAGATGGCGCTGACGATGTCCTTACGGCCACTAGATGGCGCTGGCGATGTCCTTACGGCCACTTGATGACGCTGACGATGTCCTTTCGGCCACTAGATGGCGCTGGCGATGTCCTTACGGCCACTAGATGGCGCTGACTATGTCATTACGGCCACTAGGTGCAGTGGAGGATGACATTATGTCCACCAGATGGCGCTGACAATGTCATTACGACCACTAGGTGGCGCTGATGATGTCATTACAGCCACTAGGTGCAGTGGACGATGTAATTATGGCCACTAGATGGCGCTGACCATTACAGTAAATAATTATTTATTTCCCAAACATTAGACCTGGGAAGAATACAGCCTAATAACATTCGATTTTGACCTCATTCCCACAGAAGGAATAAACATGCAGTTTCACAGGGCGAATAATTTATAAATAGTGTAGCTGAACTCACAATGAATTTTCGGTGGATTATTTTGTTTCTAACAGGCGCTGTGTGTGTGGATATGCGCTATGTCTGTATCTCTATTTACCAGTGACTGGCTGTTTGTCTCTACAGAGGAAATGTTCCCTCGGCTCTCATCCTGGGCCTATGCCTTCCTGTTTGTCACTTCCCTATTCCTGGTCGGTGCAGCTTGTATGATATTTCTTATAAAAGGACAGATAACCCAGAAAGGTGAGTAGGAACATTGTCAGCACTTATTAATATCTAACAATGGACCTCAGTAATGTGTCCCTTCCAGTATTCATTACCTCTCAGAGACAGGGCCAGGACAAGGGGTGGGCAGAAGAGACAGCTGCCCTGGGCGCAGCATGTATTGTAGGCATGGGGGCACTGCAAGCTTCTTCTACTATGAGACTGACAGGAGTAGTGACAGCGGCATCACTACTTCTGTCAGCCCAGCGCTGGAAGTGGCAAGGAGAGGAGGAGAAAGCCGGGAGGATTCCCCCCAACAATGCCTTCAGAGAGGAGGGGAAACCCGGGAGGATTCCCCCCAACAATGCCTTCAGAGAGGAGGGGAAACCCGGGAGGATTCCCCCCAACAATGCCTTCAGAGAGCAGGAGAAAGCCGGGAGGACTCCCCTCCCCCCAACAATATCTTCATCTACTGTTTTTTTTTCCTCCAGAAGGACTGTGCCATCTTTGTTCAGGTATCATCCAGAGTCTACTTCTACTTCCTGGGCTGAGATGCCAGCTCAGAGATGGCACAATCACGTAAATCCTGGTGCCCGTGCAGTCCTTGGCTGACACAGATTAGCCCCTCCTACAGCCTTGTGACTTGCTTCAATGTTACAGTGGACAGTCTGAGTGATCTGAGGAGGGGGGGGGGAACTGAGGAAATGCTTCCTACTGCCTGCAGCAGACTGTTGGCATAGACTCTAGTCTAGGCAAAATCCTTGACTGGAGCATAAAGACGGCATTTTAATAATGAAAGGTGAAGCTTTTATAAAACAAGTATATTGTTGATGTATATGGGGACATTTCAACTTACTGACAGCTCCACTATACTAAATGAGTATTATATTTAATTCAGTTGGTTACCCTCATTTTCTAATTATTTATTTATTTTCATTTTTTTTTATTCTTTTTTTTAAATAATTAATTAATTTATTTTATTTTTTTTTTTTGCAGAGGCACTCCAGACAAGAAATGGTAAGCTTTTATGGAGTTATACTGATACATTATATATGTAAACTTTTATACATTGCAAGGACGCCTTTCTCTATTGTCATGTCCTTTCCCATCTTATCTATATTACTGTTCTGTGGCAAATGCCACTTTATGCATGGACACGCCTTCAGAAACCCAGTATGGTCATCTGCTGACCTAGCACCATCCACAGGCAGTATAACTCTTCAATAGGACACAGACATTCACTCTAATACTTTTCTTACTTCAAATAATTTAAACACAGAGGATGTTTTTCCAGGCTTTTGAAGTGTAAAAAAAACAAGGATTTTGCTATCTCCTGCCTCTGTAAGAACTAACACTGGCTGAGGGAAATATAACTGTTTCCCTAAATGTCCACTAGATGTCAGCATACATAAGAACAATAGCATCCTGATACAGTACAATACCAAAACAGAAACAAATACATAAAAGAGGGACAGAACTAACTAGCACTAAACAGGATGGGAAAAAAAGAGGGAGATACTAAATCCAATGCTGTGATGGCCCTAAACCACCACTAGATTTCAGCATGCATAAGAACATTAGCAAACTGATATAATACAATAATACAATGCCACAACAGAAGAAAATACATAAAGGAGGGACCGAACTAACTAGCACTAAACAAGACCATAAATTAGAGGGAGATACCAAATCTAGTGCTGTAATGGCCCTAAACCACCACTAGATGTCAGCATATATAAGAACAATAGCAATCTGATACAGTACAAAACCACAACAAGACTAACTAGCACTAAACAGGAGGGAGGTACACAATGAAATGCTGTAATGGCCCTAAACCACCACTAGATGTCAGCATACATAAGAACAATAGCAATCTGATACAGTACAAAACCACAACAAGACTAACTAGCACTAAACAGGAGGGAGGTACACAATTAAATGCTGTAATGGCCCTAAACCACCACTAGATGTCAGCATACATAAGAACAATAGCAATCTGATACAGTGCAATACCACAACAGAAGAAAATACATAAAGGAGGGACAGAACTAACTAGCACTAAACAAAACCAGAAAACAGAGGGAGATACAAACTCCAAAGCTGTGAAAAACAATAGAAGCAATAATATAGAATACAATACCAAAACAGGAAAAAAAATACATAAAGGAGGGACAGAACTAACTAGCACTGAACAAGAAGGGAAAACAGAGGGACATACTAAATTCAATGTTGCAACGACCCTAAACCACCACTAGATGCCAGCATACATAAGAACAATAGCAACCAAATACAGTACAATACCACAACAGAACTAACTAGCACTAAACAGGAGGGAAAAACAGAGGGAGATAATAAATTCAGTGCTGTGATTGCCCTAAACCACCACTAGATGTCAGCATATATAAGAACAATAGCAATCTGATACAGTACAAAACCACAACAAGACTAACTAGCACTAAACAGGAGGGAGGTACACAATTAAATGCCGTAATGGCCCTAAACCACCACTAGATGTCAGCATACATAAGAACAATAGCAACCAGATACAGTACAATACCACAACAGAACTAACTAGCACTAAACAGGAGGGAAAAACAGAGGGAGATAATAAATTCAGTGCTGTGATTGCCCTAAACCACCTCTAGATGTCAGCATACATAAGAACAATAGCAACTAGATATAGTACAATACCAAAACAGAAAGAAATACATATAGGAGGGACAGAACATTCCCCACCCAAGCAATCTCACTCGTGTTATGCAGAATATGAGTTCCCTTAGGAGGGGGTATCTGGGGGAGAGGGGGTATCTCACCAGTTTTGCCTTCTGGGACAAGCTGTAGACCAATCACAGGAGGAAGAATTGTGATTTCTGGGAGCATTGTAGAAGGAGTGTCCCCGGGGTCACCATATTGGAAGGAAGTGACATTTGGATTTGGTGATCTCTGTAGAAGGTGACGGTGTGCGGAGTGACGATGGAAAGGTCATATTTTAATATTGATGAGTTAGGAAATGATTTGCATAGAGAAGCGATTTATTTCTCTGTCTCTTCTTCCTGCTCTGGTGGAGATTTAATTGTCTTTCTTTCTTTTTGTGGTCACCCAGGTGAGCTGTGCTCAGAAGTGGGTAAGTAAAACGGGGGGGGGCTCCTACGCAAGGAGTGGGGGGGAGGGATGGACTGCGGGGGCCCCCCCAGACAATGCAGACTGGGTATGAATCATTCACAATCTTTTAACCCTTTTGCTGTCAGAGACATTTTTTTCTTTTTTTTTATTCCTTTTTTTTTTTTTTTTGCGCATGAATGTTTAACCACATCAGCTCCAGAAGGTTTTACCCCCCTACATGACCGATGCATTTTTTTTGCTTTTACGCACTGCATTACTGTAACTGGCAATTGCCGTGTAACGCTGTACACAAACGAAATTTATATCATTTTTTCCCCACACAAATAGAGCTTTCTTTTGGTGGCATTTGATTACCACTGGGTTTTTATTATTTTTATTTATTTTTTAAATGAAATTACAGAGCTCAGTGTTGTTTGTGAACACAGAGCTCTGGACTGTGATTGGACACAGCCGATCAGCAGGTCATAAATCATTGGCTGGGTCCTGCTAACTAAATCCCCACTGTGTCTAATCACAGCAGGTGTTGGTGGGGGAGGGGATTGGAGCAATCGCATGCCCTGTACTGGAAAGGGGCCAGGGTCATACAGGCACATCACTGTTCCTATACGGCCCCCCCGCCCGCAATGTACTGTCCTGCAGCAGGTGAAAAATCATTTTACGCCTGGAGATTACATAAAAGCCCCAAACATTCTGCAACATCGATCTTTTTCCATTCTTCAAAAAGGACGTCTTTTAAGCCTCGTACACACGCAACGATTGTTGGCCGTGAATTTTCGGCCAACGTCCGATTGTCGGCTTGTTAGGATGATGCTTCCGACAACCGACTGCGACTTTTCGGCCGAATAAAATCTGGTGTGCAGACTATAAAATTTTTGTTGGCCGTCAACACAACGGCCGATTTTCCGTCAGTCAGTACAGATTTCGGCAGACAAAAATCTGATGAGCAAGACTGGGCATGCTCAGAGAAGAAAAAACACAGGGAAAGTAAACCAACACATGGCATCACTTCTGAAGTTGGTTGTTGTTGGCCAACAAAAGTCCAGTGCAAGTCTAGAGCACATTTCATCCAACACTGGACAAAAGACGGCCGATCGGTCGGCCAACAATCGGTGCATGTGTACGGGACTTTAGGCTGCATTCACACCTGAGCATAGCATCTTTGAGCGTTTTTTTTTTTTGCACACATTTTTTATGCATGATTTTGGCACGTTTTTATGCGCAACTTGTGCGTTTTTATAAGGCGCTTTAGAGCTTTGGTGTTTTTTTATTAGCCAATAGAGAAAACTATCATGTGTTGCATCATTTGTTGCTAAGCATTTCAGCTTTTTTACCTTTTCCATCAGATTTTACAGTAATCCCCCGCTACATCGCGGTTCAGTTTTTGCGGTCCCGGTAATTCGCGTTTTTTTTGTAATGTTATTTTACTATATAAATCATTAAAAATGAAATATTTTTGTGTTTTCCATAGCTCTTGCTCTGTCTCTTAGTATCTTTTATGTGTTTAAATGAGTTTCTATTGTTTTAAAAGTGTGTTTAAAGACCTTAACCACTTTACAACCGGAGGATTTTGCTGTCTTCCGTCCAGGCCACTTTTTGCGATTCGGCGCTGTGCGACTTCAACTGACAATTGCGCGGTCGTGCGACGCCGTACCCAAACGAAATTTACGTCCTTTTTCTCCCACAAACAGAGCTTTCTTTTGGTGGTATTTGATCACCTGTGCGATTTTTACTTTTTGCGCTATAAACAAAAAAAGAGCGTTTATTTTGAAAAAATAACAATATTTTTCACATTTTTTTATATGAAATTCCCCCCAAAAAAGATGTAAAAACCAATTTTTTTAAAAGTTTTTGGCCAATTTGTTTTATGCTACATATGTTTGGTAAAAAAAATCGCAATAAGCGTATTTTGATTGGTTTGCGCAAAAGTTATTGCGTTTACTAACAAAGGGAAAGATTTCTGTCATTTTTGGTGTTTTTTTTTTAACGCGTAATGGCGGCGATCTGCGATTTTTTTTGCGGGACTGCGACATTGCGGCGGACAGACCGGACCCCTGACTGACATTTTTGACACTTTTGGGGGTACCAGTGACATTACTGCAGTAATCAGTGCTATATATATGCACTGTTACTGTAAAAATGACACTGGCAGGGAAGGGGTTAATTTTATTGGAGAGGGAGGGGTTAATGTATGCCTGGTGCTTACTGACGTGTAGGGGGGGAGGTGACTATGTGATTCATGGACAGATCGGATGTCCAGCTATGCTGAACAGTCCGATCTGTCACTCCCTGTCACTATGGAGATCCGCCCGCTGTGTTTACACACAGCGGGCGGATCTCCAGACTCGATCCCCGACGATCGCGTAAGAGCAGCGGCGATCGCCGCTGCTCCTCCCCTGGCCCGACTCCCGCTGTGAATGAAAACAGCGGGAGCGAGCCTCCGGCGGCGCGCAAGCGCCGCCCAGAAGGGGAGGAGTCCAGTCACGTTAATACTACGGGACTGGACGGGAACGAGCCACTCTGCCGCAGTAGTATTACCGTGAGCGGTAGTAGAGTGGTTAAAATGCTTCTACACGTACAGTGACAGTAAAAAAATCATGCCTACAATGCATTTTAATAGGGTTTTTCTATTTCGCGGATTTTCACTTTTCGTGGCTGGGTCCGGAACGTAACCCCCGCAATGGAGGGGGGTTTACTGTATTTATTTTGTATTATTATTATTCATTTATTATTATTATTATTATTATTATTTTTTTTTTTTTTTCGTTAGGGTAGGGGGTAAGAATTAAGGTTAGGTTAGGATTAGGGGTTAGGGTTAGGATTAGGGTTATATAATAGTTATTATTTAGTTTTTTTTTTTTTTTTAGGGTGTTAATACTACTACTATTAATAATAATAATAAAATAATAAATAAATGTAAAAAAAATACACAAATAAAAAGAATCATAAATAATTAATAATAAATACATTCAATAAGCGCCGGTTCACATTACCGAGACGCTACTTGCAGGGGCGACCTCCGAGATCGCGGTGCGAGCAGCGCGCCCTGAGCTCGGAGCGGTCGCCACGGACTTCATAACATTGAAGTCTATGGCGGTCGCCTCCTGGTCGCCCCAAAGAAGCTCCGGACCCTTTTTCTAGGTCGGAGCGACTTGTGTCGCTCCTATTAGAACGGGTCCGCAGCTTCCCTATGGGAGGCGACCTGCGGCGACCTGTGAGGCGACCAGGTCGCCTCACAGGTCGCCCCAGTGTGAACCGGCACTAAATGAGTACTAAGTAATAATAAATACATTCAATAAATGAGTACTAAGTAATAATAAATAAATGATTAACCCTTAACTTAAACCTCTAAGCCCCCGTTCACACTGGGGCGACCTGTGAGGCGACCTGGTCGCCTCACAGGTCGCCGTAGGTCGCCTTCCATAGGGAAGCAGCGGACCCGTTCTAATAGGAGCGACACAAGTCGCTCCGACTTAGAAAAAGGGTCGGGAGCTTCTTTGGGGCGACCAGGAGCGACCGTCATAGACTTCAATGTTATGAAGTCTGTGCCGGCCGCTCCGAGGTCGCGGCGCGCTGCTCGCACAGCGACCTCGGAGGTCGCCTGTGGAAGTCGGATCGCCCCAGTGTGAATGGGGCCTAACCCTTAAAAAAAATTAAAAAAATAATAATAATAAATAGCTAAACACCCTAAGGGCTCTTTCACACGGTCCGCCTCCGTAGGCGGATCCGTGCTGCTCAGCGGGGATCGATCCCCGCTGAGCCGGCGGATGACAGCTCCGTCTCCGCTTGCAGTGTAGAGAGGGAGGTGTCACAGCCCCCGCTGCTCTCTATGGGGAATCGGATGAGAGCGGACCGCCTGTCCGCTCTCATCTGATCCCATCCGATCCGATCCCCAGGACGGATGGAAAATAGGGTTTCCATCTGTCCGGATTTCACGGACAGGATCGGATGCGGATGGCAGCGGGTGTCAGCGGACATGTCACCGCTAACATCCGCTGCTCCATAGGGCTGAATGGGGCATCCGATCAGATCCGCCTAAAAAACTGACAGGCGGATCTGATCGCAACGCCCGTGTGAAAGAGCTCTAAC
Source organism: Pelophylax lessonae (assembly GCF_965119305.1). NCBI lineage: Eukaryota > Metazoa > Chordata > Amphibia > Anura > Ranidae > Pelophylax > Pelophylax lessonae. The sequence goes on from NC_138774.1 coordinate 33,746,068, forward strand.
ACTAAATAAATAAATACATTATTATTCTAGTAATAGTAATTTATTTGTTCTTTTGGGGTTAGGTGTTTATGTATTATTATTTTTTTATTATTAATAATAATAATAATAATAATAGATTATTAAAACATTTTTAAGGTTAGGGGTTATTTATTATTTATGTATTACATATTATTCATTTATTTTATTTATTTATTATTTCTGATGATTTTTGTGATTTCTGTATTTATTTTAGTTTTATTTATTCATATATCACTCCAAAGACATGCTGGTAGGTTAATTGGATCCTGTATAAAATTGGATTGTACGCTCCTTGAGGGCAGGGACTGATGTGAATGTGTAATGTATATGTAAAGCGCTGCGTAAATTGACAGCGCTATATAAGAACCTGAAATAAATAAATAAATAAAATATATTATTACTATTTTATTTTTTTATTTTTTTTCATTTGAGCAGAAAACCACGCAAATATGTACGACAAAACGCGCAAATGCGCACAAAAACTCATGAACGATGCGTTTTCATTTATTTCTATGGGGATAAAAACACGCCAAAATGCTCAATTATGCCTGATTTGAGCTACAAAAAAAGCTCCAGAACTTTTTTGGGCTTCAGAAGTTAGGCTTTAGGCGACTTGGAGTGGAGAAGTGAACCCTCTCCATAGAGAATAATTGATTTTTTTCTCCTCCAGCGTTTTGGACCATCAAGCTTCAAGCTACAAAACGCAGAGGTGCGAATGGGGGCTTTAGAGGCTGGATGGAGAGTGAGGCTCAACTTGTCTCTTCAGAATTCCCCATAGGTGTTCCCCAACTGGGTTCATATCAGGAGACATACTTGGTCACTGAATCACTTTCACCCGGTTCTTCTTCAGAAATGCAACAGTGGCCTTAGATGTGTGTTTTGGATCATTGTCATGTTGGAAAAGTGCACGACGACCCAGGGCACAGAGGGCAGAGTGATGGTAGTGATGCCAACGGTAGAGTGATGGTAGCATCTTCTCTTTCTATATAGAGCAGTACATCTGTGAATTTATGATACCATCAATAAAATGCAGCTGTCCGACACCAGCAGCACTCATGCAGCCCCACCACCATGTTTCTCTGTAGGCGCCATGCATGTTTCTTTGTACTCCTCACCTTTGCGACGCCATACAGTTTTGAAACCATCAGTTCCAAAAACAATTATCTTGGTCTCATCACTCCAGAGTACAGAGTCCCAGTAGGTTTTTTCTTCTTTAGCACGGGCCCTGTCAAATTCTAGGGAGGCTTTTTTGTGCATGGACTTTAGGAGAGGCTTTATTTATGGATCCATGCATGTCATTCCTCTGCAGGGCACCCAAGTTTGGCTTTCTACTTAACTGCAGTGAACTTGCATGACAATTTCCTTCAACCCTTCCCATCAGAAGACGCTTCTGTCGAGGCGTTACCTTCCTTGGACGGCCTGGACGTCTCTGTGAGATGGTTGCAGTTCCATCTTTGTTCATTTTTTGTATCACTTTTGTTACAGTATTCTGACCGAGAAGTAAAGCTTGGCTGAATTTGTAGCCTTCACCTTTCTTATGTATAGAAATGATTTTCATTTCTCAGCCCTTGTGACATTTCTCTTCCATGTGGTGCCATTGGTGACACCATGAAATGGGAGGGGTTTTCTTTGTAAAGTACCGCCCTTTTATAGTCACCTGTCTGAGGGACACCTGTTTAAGGAATCATTTCACTCACCTGTAGTTGAATTCTTGTTAATCGATTCTGGACCGCCCACCGCATATATACTGCGGCAGGCTGGCCCTCCTGCACAAACCGACATAGGGCTGCGTCGGTCGCGCGCCTGCGGTTAGGGGGCGAGCGCGAGCCGCCGGTGGCGCGCTTCCGCCCCCACTCGGCAGAGGGGACTCCGATGCACGGGGCTGGCGGCTGCCTGACACCCGCAATCGCTCCTCGCTGAAAGAGAAGGACGGTCAGCTGTTGTAAACACAGCTGACCGTTCTTCTCCCTGGAATGATCATAGAGCCCCTGTGATCCTTCTATATAGGAACACAGGTCTCTGTGTTAATTTTACAAGCCCATCCCCCTTACAGTTAGAAGACACCCCCTAGGCTCACAATTAACCCCTTGATCACCAACTAGGTTAACCCCTTCCCTGGCAGTGTCATTACAGCAACATTGCATATCTCTGGAATGATCACAGAGCTCCTGTGTTCCTCCTATAGAGGATCACATGTCTCTATGATCATTTTACAAGCCACGCCCCCATACAGTTAGAATCACTCCCCTAGGCTCACATTTAACCCCTTGATCACCCACAGGGTTAGCCCCTTCCCTGCCAGTGTCATTATTACAATAACAGTGCATATTTTTAGCACTGATTACTGGTGTAATGTCACTGGTCCCCCCAAAAAAGTGTAAAAATGTCAGTTAGGGGTCCGATCTGTCCGTCACAATGTCACAGTCCCGCTAAAAATCACAGATCGCCGCCATTACTTGTAAAAAAACAAAAAAAAACAATAAAAATTACATAAATCTTTCCCGTAGTTAGTAGAGGTGATAACTTTTGCGCAAACCAACCAAAATACGCTTATTGCAATTTTTTTTTACCAAAAATATGTAGCAGAAAACAAATTGGCCTAAAATGTTAAAAAATTTTGATTTTTAAAAATTTTTTTTGGGAATGTCATATAGCAGAATGTGAAAAATATTGTTTTTTTTTTTTCAGAATTGTCGCTCTTTTTTTGTTTATAGCGCAAAAAATTAAAATTGCAGAGGTGATCAAATACCACCAAAAGAAAGGTCTATTTGTGTGAAAAAAAGGACAACAATTTTATTTGGGTACAGCGTCGCACGACCGCGCAATTGTCTGTTAAAGTAACGCAGTGCCGAATCGCAAAATATGGCCTGGTCCTTAAGGGCGAAAATATTCCGGTCCAGAAGTGATTAATTAGAATTTTGCTGTCTAAAATTTAGCCTTGCTCCTAAGACTTTCATTGGGGTGTATTCATTTTTGCAACATGGTCTTCAATAAATTTGGTAGGAAAAATACTTTTTTTGTGTGTGCAAATTAAAAGATCTCGGTTGCAATCAATGACCCGCATTTGTGGTAATATTCTGTAGTATAATATCTCATAGAAAATGTTGACTCTGAAAGTAAAGTAAAGGTTAAAGGAAAGTAAATCTGTTGGGGTGTACTCATTTATGTGCAGCACTGTCTATTTGTTAGATATTATTTATTATATAGATATTATGATGTGCAGGTAAGCAGGGGGCGGTGCTTGGGAACTGACTCTTCCTGGATTGGTCAAATGTTCTAGCGAGTACAGAGACACATCGCAAGTGAATAAGAAATCATTTATCTGAAATGTTTCAGTTGATGACAGGTTCTCTTTAATGATTGATTGACATATCCTGTGTTGTCTAATTTTAGATTGGAGGAAAGCCGTGATGAGTCCAGGTAAGTGTCTTCCAGATTCCAGACCTCCCTCCCTCTTAATGCATGTATTGAAATGCGTTTTAAATAAGGTTACCAGGTATTTAAAATGTTATCCAGGAACACCCTACTGACCACGCCCACGTTTAACCCCGTCCATAAAACCACACCCTCGCATGTAGCCACACCCAGAAAATAACATCCTCTCTCATTTTTTTAACATGCCCTGGAATCAGCCACAGGCTTTTGGAACAAGGGGCAGATATGGAAAGTATAAAGAAAACATAGCTTGGGCACCCTGAGAAGGGAAATGATGCGGTGAGCACAGCATGCCGCAAGTGATTGTGGGTGTGGCCAAAATTTGGTGATAGTGGGTGGGGCCTAAATGGGGCTTAAATTGGTATAGTTATGAAAACCTAAGCCTATGCTGCTATCTGTCAAGAGTGCAAAGCATGCAGTGCATGGATCAGGATTAGGTAACATGCAGAGTGCATGGATCAGGATTAAGTAACACTGGGTGCTGGGTTCAGGAGTAAATAAAATACAGAGTGCTTGGGTCAGGAGTAAGTAGCACATAAGGTGCTGGAGTCAGGAGTAACACACAAGGTGCTGGGGTCAGGAGTAAGTAACACACAAGATGTTGGAGTCAGGAGTAGGTAACCCAATGGGTGTTGGGGTCAGGAGTAAGTAACGCACAGAGTAATGAGGTCAAGTGTAGGTACCCCACAAGATGTTGGGGTCAGGAGTAGGTAACCCACAGGGTGCTGGAGTAAAGAGTAAGTAACACACACAATGTTGGGGTCTGGAGTAGGTAACCCACAAGGTGTTGGGGTCAGACGTAGGTAGCCCACAGGGTGTTGGGGTCAGGAGTAAGTAACATACAAGGTGTTGGGGTCAGGAGTAAGTAACACACAAGATGTTGGGGTCAGAAGTAAGTAACGCACAGAGTGATGGGGTCAAGGGTAGGTACCCCACAAGATGTTGGGGTCAGGAGTAGGTAACCCACAGGGTGCTCGGATCAAGAGTAAGTAACACACACGATGTTGGAGTCAGGAGTAGGTAACCCACAGGGTGTTGGGGTCAGGAGTAAGTAACACACAGGGTGTTGAGGTCAGGAGTATGTAATACACAAGGTGTTGGGGTCAGGAGTAAGTAACACACAGGGTGTTGAGGTCAGGAGTATGTAACACACAAGGTGTTGAGGTCAGGAGTATGTAACACACAAGGTGTTGGGGTCAGGAGTAAGTAACACACAGGGTTCTGGGGTCAAGAGTAGGTATTAGGTACCCCACAAGATGTTGGAGTCAGGAGTAAGTAAGTAACACTGAGAGTGCAGGGGTCATGATTAAGGACTGCACAGAGTTCAGTTTCCAGGATTGTTTAAGGCCAAGAGTTCAGTGGGTTAGCATTAAGTAATGCATAGAATGCAGGGGTCAGGATTAGGTTACGCACAGAGTTCATGGATCAGGATTAATTAACGCTAAGAGTTCTGGGGTCAAGATTAAGTAACTCACAGAGTTCTATTTACTGAATTGTCAGTTATCAATCAGCCATCTCCTTGCTGGCTATGTTGTCAGACGGCCGCTAGAGATGGGGCATGCCGTGTACAATCTTGTAGTCAGGCTTACAAAGGAGGAAAGAACTTGGGGAAAAAGTACTACATGTATAACAGTTTTGTGCCCAGAGTTCAGCTTTAATAAAACAACTTAAAAAAAGATTGTGAGACTCATCAGTACCTTTGCTGTTTCCTTGCAGAATACATCACCTTCTCCCCTGAGACCACCTATCCAGAGCTGTCCGTCACTGATGACTTCCTAACCCTCATGAACCAGCCTCCTCCCGACATACCCATGCCAAGCAATGCCCGTTTCGAGACTGAACGTTGCTGCCTTGGCCTCCCAGCCTTCACCCATGGCTGCCACTACTGGGAGGTGGAGGTGGGAGATGGACTGGAGTGGGCAGTTGGCGTTGCTTCTCCACAGCTGCAAAGAAGGGGTGATGCCTACATGTTTCGCCCCCAGACGCTAATTTGGTGCATCGCCCGATTCACGGAGACATTTTCCGCCCTAGACACACAAGAGAATCCATTGCCCGTGGTGGGAGGCACCTTGCAGAAAGTCGGGGTCTACCTCAATCTGTCAGGCCCAAGGAAGCTCACCTTCTATGACCCCCGGAGCTGGGATATGCTATATTCCTTCACTGATGTGGGTCAGGAAAGAGAAAGTGTTGTCCCATTCTTCTGGCTCGGCAAAAATGGCGGCAGAATGCAATTAAAACGTAAAAATGATGGTTTGGCATGACACCAAAAGATACTGAACAAATTGAGTAGAGAAATGTACAAAGTGAAGTAATGCACATCAACCAATGAGGTGATCTCTCACCAAACCAGCCACTGTAAGGACAAGAACGTAAAGGCAAGAATGTAACTATTCAGTGTTATTGGCTTTTCCACGTAAATTGCAACAGGTTCACTTTAATGCTGGTTACACTTATCTTCGATTTGCTTCGATTTGCTCCTCAACAAGAAATTGAGAATAAGAAACCCTGTGAGCTCTATAGGCTGCAATTAGGAATTAACAAAAGGTTAATGACTATTTCCCCGCACTGGTGGGACAGCCTGGGTCCCTAAGCAGCCAATCCCCAAGCCTCATCACTGTCACATGGGAACAGTTGAAAGCTCCCCAGACCTGAAAGCTTTTTGTTTCACTCCTGAAAAGGTGGTGGGATGGAGGGTAATTGGGGAAAGGTGGGCATGTGTTGTTGGGAAGGGGGGCGTAAAAGAAAACCGGTTGATATGACCTGCATGGGCAAAGCACAGGTTCACTTTAGGACCAGTTCTCAACCTTTTCACCACAAAGGAACCCTTGCCTTGAAATAATTTTTAGGTGTCAAAGAACCCCTGATCAGTAAGTTGTAGAACAGGCATAAGTAGAATATTGGACATCCATAGCAGATTATTTTACAACACCCCCTGCTCTATATTGGCAAAAATAATTAAATGAAACAAATAACGGCCAAAAAAAGAAACAAAAACTGTGAAAATAGTAGTGTCCCCTTACATTGGTGGTCAATGGAACAATTCCCCCTTCGTAATGGTGACTTGGAAAAGTAGGAAGGAAGGAGAACCCACTGTGCAAAGAAATACAAGTCTAATATTAGACAATAAGATGTTTATTGGAAGTGGAGCACAAGCACATCAAGCCAACATGTTTCAGGGAAAGGACTCCCCCTTTTTCAGAGCTATCTGTTGGTGCCAGCTATTTAAATGGAAAGGTTTCCAAGCTGGTTACCTATTTGCAAGGTATCAAAAAACAAATTGGCAATGTGACAGCTGTGGTTGTTGGGGCAGCATAGACCTGTTCGCCACTTCTAATAAGCAACTTTTTATCTACCACTAAACCCGTATTTCATATGGATGCTAGGCACCTATTCCCTCCTACTTTACCAAGTCTACATGCGGAAATAACCATAAGGCGGTACCAAAAGGGCAGCAGTCCAGACCCCAAAGGGTTCATCGCCATTATCCAATAGTGGGCACAACCTACTAGGAGAAACTCCTCATACTCACACACACTACCACTCATCTACAACTAGCGACTGATCTAGTCAGTCCAGCACAGTCTTCAGCATGGGCTGACTGGCAACTTCTGGCCCAGGGGGCAAGTACAAATCAGAGGTCCATGGTGCAGCGATTTGGCCCCCTTCCCACTCTCCCTGTTCCCGGCCTCCTCCTGACCCCCATTCCAGGCTGAAGCTCCACTCCAGGTATTCTCTACTCACCGGCTGAATCGGGGTTCCCGACCTGGCCAGCAGGGGGTTGTTGGGGGGAGTTGGGACAGCTTGGTTAGGGCTGGAGGAGAGTGCCCAGTGGGGCATGGAAGCGGCCTCTGCTCAGACACAGTTTACATCATCCATGCTGGGGGGGGAGGCCTGCACTCTGTCCTTGTTTTCAACCCCCACTCAGTAGGTCAGCAGCAGGAATGTTTTACTTCTCTTCACCAGAAAACTTTAGGCATGTCTGGCAGAAGCAGTGCAACCTTTTTACGGGGCATCAGAGTGGCCCAGGGGGCAATTTCCCCCCTGCCCCCTGGCCCAGTCCTCCCCTGGTCTTCAGCACAAACATTGTACCCTTCATAAGGGTGGTCAGTTGTCTTGGAAAATAACGAACGCTTGATGCACAAATAACTCAGTTGCTCTAATAAGTGCGCTTTTGGATATTATTATACGCCAATCGCAACCAATGCCATTGTGCTAAAAAGCACAGTTCTCAGCTCCTTTGTATAAGGTAATGGAGCGCGCTCAGCAGTACCCAGTAATACAGACACAAAAGCTGCTATCACATTGGATGCTCTTTAGAATGTAGTGCTTAAAGCATTGAGCTCTGTTTATTTATGGGACAACAAAGGGACAATAGCAGGAAGTTATGGCTATACAACATCAACCAATCTGTTCCAAATGTAATCACACTTGTATACATTCAAATAAATAATAGAAAGGGGAGTACATGATCGTAAATGAGCAGAACAGCGTGCATGGCTTCATGCCTTTGGCCTGTGGAAATCTGCACACCATAGTTAACAATCAGACCCACGTGTAGCGGAATTCGTGCCTAACCCTACACAATGACACCAGCGTGTAGAACCGTAAATGCTGCTCTGATCAAGCTCGTGCATGTATTCCCGCCACTACTACTGGTGTGAATCCCATTCAGCAAAGCTCAGAGAACAATGCCTAATAGGATTATACTGCTGTTCCCATAGACGTGAGGCTATCTGCAGGGAAAGAGCCATGCTGTTTCCTCTATGGTGATCAGGCACAGTAGAAAGACATGAGCGTGTATCCCTTCATAAAGGCAGATGGATATCAAAACTATATTCATTCCACACCACAATACACATAGATCTACTGGCAAACAGACCCTCGCATGGAGTGTTCACCGGCGGAGATGTCTATGTAGAGAGAACGTGTCTACACATCTAAGAGAAGGTTTTCACTGCCAGTAGCCTTTCCTCAATGCCGGTTCGCCCGTACATGCTCTAATGAGGGTATTGCAAGCAAACCGACAACAGGAGCCGTAATGACAAGCTAAATAAAAGACATCCAGAAAAATGTCCACACAAGTTCTAATAACATTTCCACAATAGCGTAGAAGTGACCCCTTCTATTTGTGGTTATCGTAGGTGGGAGATCAATCAAACATTGCTCACTGCTTAACCCCTTTACACCCAGCCCCAGTGTCACTTTAACCCTTCAACTGGATTATTACACCCAAGGGATGGTAAGGACTGCCTGATCACATGCCAATGTGAATGGCTGTCAAAGTGGTCACAAGATTGGGAGATGAACCTGTTGGTTCCCAATTACTAGAGACTGGATCACTATACTTGGAGCACATTTTCAGCACAAAAACCTCAGCCGCCCGTGGATGAGTATGTGCGGCCTACATCCTTTCTGACACACATGTACTTTCATGGGAAGTGAGAACATAAGGAACCCCTATCAACCTCTGGAGGAACCTCAGGGTTTCATGAAGCTTGCGTTGATGGGCTTTTGTTGAAGCAGGTTTTGCATGGCCATACAAACCCGCTTGAAGTATGTTAAATGCAGGTCAGAAGGGGGTCAACTGCAGGTGAACTCATCGGTCAATGGACTCTGAATGTTCTCAGAAGGGTCTCAAACTGATGACATTGACACAAGCCAAAAGCCCATCAGGCCCTTAAAGAGAATTCTATTTATTAAAAGTGCCTTTTTTAAGAGAATCGCTTGTGTTGCCCCACACCAACCAGATCCAAAGTTACATTCATCAGCTGCCGTATCTAAACCAAAGCTGCCCATACACTGGCCAAAGCTGGCCATAGAGGACATTGACGCCTACGTTGACCATGTGCTGATGTTTTCTGAGACAGTTACTCATGACCATGGACTGTGAGCCAAGTGAAAATTGTCCCAGTGTTGGGAAACCAACAGCAATCAAGAAAAGCCTTCTAACCATGCCAATCATTTGGTTCTCTGGGAATTTTCTTTCGGTACTGCCCCATAGACAATGGACCAACACCTGATCTATCCAGAGATCGCCATCTAATGTCTGTGGGTACCTTCAAACCCAAAACTCATGATAACTTTTTTTTTGTTTTGGGATAGCGCGGGGAGGGGTTAGATAGATATGTCAGATTTTAATACCTGCCTGTGACCCTCCGTAGAAGATATTTCCTTCGCTTTCCATTCCAGTGATCATACAGAAGGTGATAGAAATCTTTCTAATAGGGTCACTAACATTTGAGTAGATTTCCCTCTCTTCCTATATAGTGACTAAAGCAAGAATTGAGGGAAAGTATCTCCGTTGGGACAGAGATGCCAAAAAAAAAATGGACATATGATATCCTTGGAGATGGACTTTAAAGGGACACTTACTTTGCCAAAGTATGGGCAAAATTTAAAAAAAAAAAATGTATATATATATATATATATTGTAGTTAAATTTTCGCCAGAGTGGTGACGATTTTTGGCGAGCCAGCCGTGATGAAATGCAGCCGGTTGTAGGTCAGAATTCTTTCTGTCAAACAATTGGAACGTAATAAATACAGACATAGGTGACACATAATATTCTTGGAGATGGTCTTAAGGGACATTCTCACTAGGCATGAGTCAGGGCAAAAGGAAAAAAATATATATATATGTATACACTGTATATACAGGGTATATACAGTATATATATATATATATATTTATACAGTATACGCTCCATTTCTAAAATATTGGGATGCCTGCCTTTACACGCACATGAACTTTAATGGCATCCCAGTCTTAGTCCGTAGGGTTCAATATTCAATTGGCCCACCCTTTGAAGCTATTAACAGCTTCAACTCTTCTGGCAAGGCTGTCCACAAGGTTTAGGAGTGTGTCTATGGGAATGTTTGTCCATCCTTCCAGAAGCACATTTCTGAGGTCAGCCTTTAAAGTTGGAGAGAAGGCCTGGCTCGCAGTCTCTGCTCTAATTCATCCCAAAGGTATTCTATCAGGTTGAGGTCAGGACTATTTGCAGGCCAGTCAAGTTCCTCCAACCCAAACCTCATCCATGTCTTTATGGACCTTGCTTTGTGCACTGGTCTAAATCATTTGGTGGAGGGGGGATTGTTTTTCAGGGGTTGGGCTTGGCCCCTTAGTTCCAATGAAGGCAACTCTTAAGGCATCAGCATTCCAAGACATTTTTGACAATTTCATACTCCCAACTTTGTGGGAACAGTTTGGCGATGGCCCCTTCCTGTTCCAACATGACTGTGCACCAGTGCACAAAGCAAGGGGTTCCAGGGGGCGTGCGCACGTTTTGCCGGAGGCTGGATTGCACGCTGATTGGCTAGAGAGGGAGCCAATCAGCAAGTCCGGTGAACCCAATATCCGCTGGCCTTCCGCGATCACCGAAAAACAGAACAGCGGTCTGCTGATGCAAACAAGGCAGATTGCCATTCTGACAGGGAGAAAGACAGAGATCTTGTGTTCCTGCTAAGCAGGAATGCCAATATCTGTCTTCCCCCAGCCAAAGCACCCCCCCTCCCCTCCACAGTTAGCAAGCACTCCCAGAGAACACATTTAACCCTTTGATCGCCCCTGATGTTGATCGCCCCTGATGTTAACCCCTTCCCAGCCAGTGTCATTAGTACAGTGGCAGTGCATATTTTTTAGCATTGTATTATTACTGTAATAATGTCACTGGTCCCCAAAAAGGTGTGAAAAGTGTCAGATTTTTCCACCACAATTTGAGGATTAAGGAAGACCTTTTTGCATAGGTCGAAACGCGTCGGTGGTCCTTTTTTATGTGTGATGATCTGTAAATGTGACCTCATTTTGGTTTTATAGCAATGTATGACAATCATATATCTTGTAACCAGAGCTCATAGCTTACGGTTTCGATTTTTAATGGATTTTATTAAATCTTCAATAAAAATGTAAATCTTTTTATATACTTATAGTTTCACTTATTTTTGCTGCCTGAAAACCCCTGAGGGTCCTTTCTGTTTCTCTGATGTTAACCCCTTCCCAGCCAGTGTCATTAGTACAGTGACAGTGCATATTTTTTAGCACTGTATTATTACTGTAATAATGTCACTGGTCCCCAAAAAAGTGTCAAAAGTGTCAGTTAGGTGTCCGATTTGTCCACCACAATGTCACAGTCCCACTATAAGTCACTGATCGCCGCTATTGCTAGTAAAAAAATGTAAAAAAAATTCCATGAAAATAACTCATCATTTGTAGACGCGATAACTTTTGCGCAAACCAATCAATATATACTTATTGAGATTTTTTTTTTTTTTTACCGAAAACATGTAGCAGAATACATATTGGCCTAAATTGATGAAGAAATTCAAATTTTTTTACATTTTTTTATTGGATATGTTTTATAGAAGAAAGTAAAAATATATTGTTTTCTTTTTCAAAATTTTCGGTCATTTTTTTGCTTATAGCGCAAAAAATAAAAATCGCACAGGTGATCAAATACCACAAAAAAAGCTCTATTTGTGGGAAAAAAAGGACATCAATATTATTTAGGTACAGCATCACACGACCGCGCAATTGTCAGTTAAAGTAACGCAGTCACAAAAAATGGCCTAGTCATTAAAGCGGAGTTCCAGCCTAACCGCACACTCACCTATCCCACGGTCCAGCGATGCGCCGTCTTCTCCCTCTCTGCTCCGCGGCGCCGGCATCACTGATGTGGGCACCCGGCTGTGACAGTTTGCGGCTTCACAGCCGGGTACTCACTGCGCATGCGCGAGTTGCGCTATGCGTCGTGATTGGCCGTCAATCTTCTGGGACCTCTGACATGTCCCAGAAGATTGCAGGGAGGGAGGGAGGGAGAGAGGAGAACTTCCGCTCAGGGTGCCGCGGCACTCCTAACGGAAGTGGGAGCGGGTACCTGTCAAAACTAGGTACCCGCTCCCCCCCCCCCCCCAAAAATGACATGCCAAATGTGGCATGTCAGGGGGTTAGGACTATTTAAAGCGGAAGTTCCACTTTTGGGTGGAACTCCGCTTTAAGGTGGTAAAACCTTCTGGGGTTGAAGTGGTTATGAATGAGTACGATTTGACTTGTAGAGGAAATAGAAGGACCACCGGACAAATTGGCTATACAGTAGTCTGAAAATAAGCCCTGTCCCGAAAATAAGACCTAGCGTTATTTTCGGAAATAAGCCCTAGTTAAAGACATGTAATCTATATTGTAAAAAGATTATATAATGTGCAGTGTGTCTCTCTCTGTAACTTTATTGTAGCAAATACCTTATTTACCGCGCCGCTGGGTGCTCACGTGACCCACCAGAGATCTTCTCCTCTCCTTCCGGCTGATGTCAGCAGCCTCTCCCTCTTCAGTGCTCCGAGCAAGGAAGAAGAGCTGTGGCGGATCACGTGAGCGCCCTGCAGCGCTCTAAATAGGATATTTTTCACTATAAAGTTACAAGACGAGACACACCGCACACTATATAATCTATTTATAAAACAGATTACATAATTTTACGATGCGTTAACCAAGGTTTACATTTGAGATTACAGAATGTCATGATGCTGACTCCTGAGCTGATGGGGGGAGAGAGGGAGAGAAGACAGGGGACACAGGGACTTTTTAACCACTTGCCGACCGCCTCCTGTATATTTACTACGGCATGCAGCCGGTTACAGGCAAAGTGACGTAGTTCTACGTCGCTCGCCAAAGAGCCTGTAAGGGGCGAAAGCGCGCCGCCGCCAGCGCGCTACCACCCCCGCTCGTTCCCTGCCTAGCCAGTGCGTGTGACTGGCGGCTCCGGTGTCCGCCGGCCACTCGCGATCTCCCGCAGGAGAGGGAGAAAGACAGACGGCTGATGTAAACACAGCCGCCTGTCATTCTCCCTGAAGTAAGCACAGAGGCTATGCGATCCTGCTATATAGGATCGTATGTCTCTGTGGTTACTTCACTGGCCACGCCCCCTGACAGTTAGAATCACGCCCCTAGGGACACACTTAACCCCTTGATCACCAATAAAGTTAACCCCTTCCCGGCCAGTGTCATTTTTACAGTAACAGTGCATATTTATAGCACTGATTACTGTAGTAATGTCACTGGTACCCCCAAAAGTGTCAAAAATGTCGGTCAGGGGTTCGATCTATCTGCCACAATGTCGCAGTCGCACTTTCCTGTAGTTAGTAAATGCAATAACTTTTGCGCAAAGCAATCAAAATACGCTTATTGCAATTTTTTTTACCAAAAAATATGTAGCAGAAAACAAATTGGCCTTTAATGTTAAAAAAATTTGATTTTTACATTTTTTTTTTTTGAGAATTTCATATCAAAAAAATGTGAAAAATATTATTTTTTTTAAAATTGTAGCTATTTTTTGTTTATAGTGCAAAAAATAAAAATCGCACAGGTGATCAAATACCACTAAAAGAAAGCTCTGTTTGTGGGGAGAAAAGGACGTCAATTTCATTTGGGTACAGCGTCGCGCGACCGCGCAATTGTCCGTTAAAGTCACGCAGTAAAAAATCGCAAAAAAAACCCTGGTCCTTTAGCAGCCAAATCCTCCGGGGCTTAAGTGGTTAAAGGATCAGGATATTTTTTTTTTTTCTTTTTTTTTTTTTTAGGGTTACAACCAATTTAGGTTTATTTTATTTTTTTTCCCCAATTTGCTGTCAGAAATATTTTGATAAATAAGACATTTTCAGTTTTGCTCACCGTGCTAGGCAAAATTGGCTTTAAAAAAAAAATGCTTTTTTTTTTTGTTTTTAATTCATTTTATTTATTTAACCACTTCTGGACTGGAAGGATTTGCCCCCTTAATGACCAGGCCATTTTTTGGGATTGAGCACTGCGTTACTTTAACAGACAATTGCGCGGTCGTGTGATGCTGTACCCAAATAAAATTATTGTCCTTTTTTTCCCACAAATAGAGCTTTCTTTTGGTGGTATTTGATCACCTCGGCGATTTTTATTTTTTGTGCTGTAAACAAAAAAATAACGACAATTCTGAAAAAAAAAACAAACAATAGTTTTCACTTTCTGCTATATAACATTCCCAAAAAAAAAAAATTAAAAAATCAAAATGTTTTACCATTTTAGGCCAATTTGTTTTCTGCTACATATTTTTGGTAAAAATAAAATCTCAATAAGCGTATTTTGATTGGTTTGCGCAAAAGTTATCGCGTCTACTAACTACGGGTAAGATTTATGTCATTTTTATTGTTTTTTATTTTACTAGTAATGGCGGCGATCTGAAGCTAGCCTAAAGGAGAGTGTAAAGTCAGACTGTATAGCGTATGGTTGGGTTTATAGTGGCCATACACATAACAATCTGATTGAATAATTCTTCCCGAAATTGGATATAAATAATTATCAAAAAGACAAAACCATGGGCCATTGATCGATTTTGAGCAAAACTGGTTGAATCAATCAAAATAATTCTGATCGGTCTGGATGGAATATACAGTGCCTTGAAAAAGTATTCATACCCCTTGAAATTTTCCACATTTTGTCATGTTACAACTAAAAACTTAAAGCGGAGTTCCACCCAAAAGTGGAACTTCCGTTTTAGGGAGGAATAACCCCCTGACATGCCACATTTGGCATGTCATTTTTTTGGGGGGGGGAGCGGGTACCTAGTTTTGGAAGGTACCCACTCCCACTTCCGCTCGGAGCGCCACGGCGCCCTGAACGGAAGTTCTCCTCTCTCCCTCCCTCCCTGCAGTCTTCTGGGACATGTCAGAGGTCCCAGAAGATTCCCGGGCAATCACGGCGCGTAGCGCAACTCGCGCATGCGCAGTGCGTACCCGGCTGTGAATCCGCAAACTGTCACAGCCGGGTGCCCACACCAGCGATGCCGGCGCCGCAGAGCAGAGAGGGAGAAGAGCGAGGCTTCAGGCGGCCGCATCGCTGGACCGTTTGACAGGTGAGTGTGTAGGCTGGAACTCCGCTTTAAATGTATTTTATTGGGATTTTATGTGATAGACGGACACAAAGTAGCACATAATTGTGAAGTGGAAGGAAAATGATAAATGGTTTTCAAAATTTTTTACAAATAAATATGTGAAAAGTGTGGCGTGCATTTGTATTCACCCCCCGGAGTCAATACTTGTAGAACTTGTAGGGGTGAATACAAATGCACGCCACACTTTTCACATATTTAGTTGTAAAAAATTTTGAAAACCATTTCTCATTTTCCTTCCACTTCACAATTATGTACCACTTTGTGTTGATCTATCACATAAAATCCCAATAGAATACATTTAAGTTTTTGGTTGTAACATGACAAAATGTGGAAAATTTCAAGGGGTATGAATACTTTTTTAAGGCACTGTATGATCATAGCAAAATAGATAAATCGTATGTGTATGGCCCATCGAATGATCGTTTACAATCTTCCAGTTATATTTCTGATCGGACAGTATATCTATCGACAGGGCTTTTTTTGTCAGAGAATAGGTGCAGGAAATCCCCCTTTCTGAGTCACTTCTTGTCTCCGCCCCCTACCCACCTCTGAGCACCGTCCCTTGGTTCCACCCCTACCTACCTCTGAGGACCATCCCCTGGTTCCATCCCCTACCCACCTCCCAGTACTGCCCCTTTTAGAGAATACAGAACCAACTATCATTTTCTGGTGATAAGTAATTTGTATGAAATTTATTAATAACAAGAAAATCAGTAAAATAGATCTTCTGCAGCCAGCAACAATAGATCCCCCTCAGCAACATTGAACCTTCCCCAGCAACAATAGACCTCAACAACAATAGATCCCAGCAGCAACAACAGATTTCCCAGCAGCCAGCCCAGCATCAATAGACTCTCCAGCAGCCAACAACAGTAGACCCCCCTCTCTCAACAGTAGATGCCTTCCAGCAACAATTGACTCCCCCCAGCAAAATAAGCCCAACCAACAACAATAGATTCCTCACCAGCAACAGTAGACTGTCACACAAAAATAGATGCGCTCCAGCAACAATAGACCCCTCCTCAACAGTAGATCTCTTCCAACAACAATTGACCCCCAAGCAACATAAGCCCTCTCCCCCCAGCAATAATAGATTCTCCACCAGCAACAATAATTGGCCTGTCCAGCAATAATAGACCACCATGCAAAAATAGGTCTTCATCAAGAACAATAGATCCCCCAGCAGCCAGGATCAACGACCCTTCAGTACACCCCGGTACCCCTTGCCATTACATACATTCAGGGACGGTGCTACCACTAGGGGAGTTAGGCCATGGCCAGTGCCACATTCCTCTCCTGTCACCTCCTCATCCCCGGTTGATGTCACCACTAGAGCCGCCGTCCCCCCACACACACTGGTTCACCTGCACACAGCAGAAGTGAGTTGGGATCCTGGCACTGGACAAGGTCATTCATTGGATGATGAGAATGGCTGCTTGCTGTAGCTGAAGTCAGCCCTAAGCCTCCAATCCCTGCCTGTTGTTGCCCACCAGCATAAAGCTTGAGGTGGAGTCTGGAGATGTCGGTGTGGCTGGTCTGCAGGGGTGTACCGGAGGAGGAGAGAGAATGTCCGCTACAGGGGACCATGCACTGGCTGCAAGCCAAGATTAAAGAGTTCAGGTGCAGGGTGGAGAGGCAGCTGAAGGATGTGCTTCACCTGGCAGGGCCCCTCTCCCGTCACCTACCTGCAGTGTGAGAACTAGAGGCTACAGTAGCAGGTGGATGAACTCTGCTAACAGGTGGAACGGTGGAAGCACTTAGGCAGGTGGCGGGATTGAGCGGGGACTGACAGAACAGGTACTCTAACCATCTGCTGCTCGCTGTGTCCGGCAAGGCAGATCAGGTCAGTTCAATGAGAGGCAACACACATCACAGGGGGACATAGTCTGGACAGGGCAGTGTGTGCAGGAAGAGGGGCAGTTTGTGGGGGAAGGGGGTGTAGGGTTAAAGGGGGGCAGTGTATACAGGAAGGGTGGTGTAAGGTTAAAGGGGGAAGTGTTTACAGGAAGGGGGGTGTAGGGTTAAAGGGGGCAGTGTGTGCAAGAAGGGGGGCAGTGTGTACAGGAAGGGGAGTATAGGGTTAAAGGGGAGAAGTGGGTACAGGAAGGGGGGTGTAGGGTTAAAGGGGGCAGTGTGTACAGGAAGGGGAGTATAGGGTTAAAGGGGAGAAGTGTGTACAGGAAGGGGGGTGTAGGGTTAAAGGGGGGCAGTGTGTGCAGGAAGGGGGGCAGTGTGTACAGGAAGGGGGTATAGGGTTATAGAGGAGAAGTGTGTACAGGAAGGGGGGTGTAGGTCTAAAGGGGGGCAGTGTGTGCAGGAAGGGGGGCAGTGTGTACAGGAAGGGAGTATAGGGATAAAGGGGAGAAGTGTGTACAGGAAGGGAGGTGTAGGGTTAAAGGGGGGCAGTGTGTGCAAGAAGGGGGGCAGTGTGTGCAGGAAGGGGGTATAGGGTTAAAGGGGAGAAGTGTGTACAGGAAGGGCGGTGTAGGTTTAAAGGGGGGCAGTGTGTGCAGGAAGGGGGTATAGGGATAAAGGGGAGAAGTGTGTACAGGAAGGGGGGTGTAGGTTTAAAGGGGGTAGTGTGTGCAGGAAGGGGGGTATAGGGATAAAGGGGAGAAGTGTGTACAGGAAGGGGCATGTAGGGCTAAAGGTGGGCAGTGTGTGCAGGAAGGGGGGCAGTGTGTGCAGGAAGGGGGTATAGGGTTAAAGGGGAGAAGTGTGTACAGGAGGCGGGTGTAGGGCTAAAGGGGGGCAGTGTGTTCAGGAAGGGGGGCAGTGTGTGCAGGAAGGGGGGCAGTGTGTGCAGGAAGGGGGTATAGGGTTAAAGGGGAGAAGTGTGTACAGGAGGTGGGTGTAGGGCTAAAGGGGGGCAGTGTGTTCAGGAAGGGGGGCAGTGTGTACAGGAAGGGGGGCAGTGTGTGCAGGAAGGGGGTATAGGGTTAAAGGGGAGAAGTGTGTACAGGAAGGGGGGTGTAGGATTTAAGGGGGCACTGTATACAGGAAGGGGGATGTAGAGTTAAAGGGGAGGGGGTAATTATGTGCAGGAAGGGAGGCAATGTGTACAGTTTTTTTTTTTTTTTGGGGGGGGGGGTGCAAGTAGCTGGTCTTGCCTAGGCCGCAAAATAGTCTAGCACCGGCCTTGCATATTTTTAGTGCTTGAGGTGCTGGAACTGCATTCCCCCATGTTCCTGTTGAAAAAAGGCCCAGTCTATCAATATTACATTACAATCATATATAAAGTTGTTTTGTGTGTGGCTGCCATTAAACAGATGAAGTTGATCACCCACAAGCAGTCGCTGGATTGGCTCCTGAGTGGTGTCAGTTTTTGGCGAGCCAGCCGTGATGAAATGCCGCCGGTTGTAGGTCAGACTTCTATCTGTCAGACTATTGGAATGTATTAAATACAGACATAGGTGATTCAGGAAGAAACAACGAGATGTCACGTGTCACCTTCTACAAACGCTGCCTTCTACAATGTTGTCACCCCGAGGGAGCCGTTACTGGAGGCACGCTGAGAACAAAGAGCTGGAAAGATGTCATCTGTCAATATGAAATGTTTGACAATAAAGCTTTTTTTTCTGTCACAATATATTGCTTGTTTTTATTACAATATACAGTGGGTACGGAAAGTATTCAGACCCCCTTAAATTTTTCACTCTTTGTTATATTGCAGCCATTTGCTAAAATCATTTAGGTTCATTCTTCTTCCTCATGAATGTACACATAGCACCCCATACTGACAGAAAAACACAGAATTGTTGACATTGTTGCAGATTTATTAAAAAAGAAAAACTGAAATATCACATGGTCCTAAGTATTCAGACCCTTTGCTGTGACACTCATATATTTAACTCAGGTGCTTTCCATTTCTTCTGATCATCCTTGAGATGGTTCTACACCTTCATTTGAGTCCAGCTGTGTTTGATTATACTGATTGGACTTGATTAGGAAAGCCACACACCTGTCTATATAAGACCTTCCAGATCACAATGCATGTCAGAGCAAATGAGAATCATGAGGTCAAAGGAACTGCCTGAAGAGCTCAGAGACAGAATTGTGGCAAGGCACAGATCTGGCCAAGGTTACAAAAAGATTTCTGCTGCACTTAAGGTTCCTAAGAGCACAGTGGCCTCCATAATCCTCAAATGGAAGATGTTTGGGACGACCAGAACCCTTCCTAGAGCTGGCCGTCGGGCCAAACTGAGCTATCGGGGGAGAGCCTTGGTGAGAGAGGTAAAGAAGAACCCAAAGATCACTGTGGCTGAGCTCCAGAGATGCAGTCAGGAGATGGGAGAAAGTTGTAGAAAGTCAACCATCACTGCAGCCCTCCACCAGTCGGGGCTTTATGGCAGAGTGGCCCGACGGAAGCCTCTCCTCAGTGTAAGACACATGAAAGCCCGCATGGAGTTTGCTAAAAAAAACACCTGAAGGACTCCAAGATGGTGAGAAATAAGATTCTCTGGTCTGATGAGACCAAAATAGAACTTTTTGGCCTTAATTCTAAGCGGTATGTGTGGAGAAAACCAGGCACTGCTCATCACCTGTCCAATACAGTCCCAACAGTGAAGCATGGTGGTGGCAGCATCATGCTGTGGGGGTGTTTTTCAGCTGCAGGGACAGGACGACTGGTTGCAATCGAGGGAAAGATGAATGCGGCCAAGTACAGGGATATCCTGGACAAAAATCTTCTCCAGAGTGCTCTGGACCTCAGACTGGGCCGAAGGTTTACCTTCCAACAAGACAATGACCCTAAGCACACAGCTAAAATAATGAAGGAGTGGCTTTACAACAACTCCGTGACTGTTCTTGAATGGCCCAGCCAGAGCCCTGACTTAAACCCAATAGAGCATCTCTGGAGAGACCTAAAAATGGCTGTCCACCAACGTTTACCATCCAACCTGACAGAACTGGAGAGGATCTGCAAGGAGGAATGGCAGAGGATCCCCAAATCCAGGTGTGAAAGACTTGTTGCATCTTTCCCAAAAAGACTCCTGGCTGTATTAGATCAAAAGGGGGCTTCTACTAAATACTGAGCAAAGGGTCTGAATACTTAGGACCATGTGATATTTCAGTTTTTCTTTTTTAATAAATCTGCAACAATGTCAACAATTCTGTGTTTTTCTGTCAGTATGGGGTGCTATGTGTACATTCATGAGGAAGAAGAATGAACTTAAATGATTTTAGCAAATGGCTGCAATATAACAAAGAGTGAAAAATTTAAGGGGGTCTGAATACTTTCCGTACCCACTGTATGTCATGGATACAGGAACACGCTCACTACAGATCAGATGAGTAATGTCTGGGATAAGAAACACATACAAAGTATCATATTTACACAATGGAGCGCGGGATACTCTTTTCTGTTCTCACTAACATTGCAGCAACTCTCTTCTCTACTCTGACCAACATTGCAACAACGCTCTTTTCTGTTCTCTCCAACATTGCAACAACGCTCTTTTCTGTTCTCACTAACATTGCAACAACTCTCTTCTCTACTCTGACCAACATTGCAACAACGCTCTTTTCTGTTCTCTACAACATTGTAACAAAGCTCTTCTTTGCTCTCACCAACATTGCAACAACGCTTTTTTCTGTTCTCACCAACATTGCAACAACGCTCTTCTCTGTTCTCACCAACATTGCAACAACGCTCTTCTCTGTTCTCACCAACATTACAACAACGCTCTTCTCTGTTCTCACCAACATTGCAACAACGCTCTTCTCTGTTCTCACCAACATTGCAACAACTCTCTTCTCTGTTCTCACCAACATTACAACAACGCTCTTCTCTGCTCTCACCAACATTGCAACAACGCTCTTTTCTGTTCTCACCAACATTGCAACAACGCTCTTCTCTGCTCTCACCAACATTGCAACAACGCTCTTTTCTGTTCTCTACAACATTGTAACAAAGCTCTTCTCTGTTCTCACTAACATTGCAACAATGCTCTTTTCTGCTCTCACCAACATTACAACAACGCTCTTCTCTGTTCTCACCAACATTACAACAACGCTCTTCTCTGCTCTCACCAACATTGCAACAACTCTCTTCTCTGTTCTCACCAACATTACAACAACGCTCTTCTCTGCTCTCACCAACATTACAACAACGCTCTTCTCTGCTCTCACCAACATTACAACAACGCTCTTCTCTGTTCTCACCAACATTGCAACAACTCTCTTCTTTGCTCTCACCAACATTGCAACAATGCTCTTTTCTGCTCTCACCAACATTACAACAACGCTCTGACAATGGGGTGTCAGCTACTATAAAATACAGTAATAAAGCACTGAAAGACTGAACATTTTAAAAAAAGGCAATATGTTTTACTTTCTGCTATAAAACATATACAAAAATGTAAAAGTTCTAATTTCTTCATACATTATGGCCAAAATCTATTCTGCTACATACCTTTGGTAAAAAAAAATCCCAATAAGCGTACATTGATTGATTTGTGTGAAGGTTACAGCGTCTACAAACTATGGGATACGGTGTATCTAGAAAGTATTCACAGCACTTCACTTTTTCCACATTTTGTTATGTTACAGCTTTATTCTGAAAAAGATTGAATTCATTATTTTCCTCAAAAATCTACAATGACAATGTGAAAGAAGTTTGTTTGAAATCTTTTCAAATTTATTAAAAGTAAAAAACAAAAAGAAATCCCATGTACATAAGTATCACAGCCTTTGCTCAATACTTTGTTGAAGCTCCTTTGGCACCAATTACAGCCTCAAGTCTTTTTGAGTATGATGCTACAAGCTTGGCACACCTATTTTTGGGCAGTTTCTCCCATTCTTCTTTGCCGGATCTCTCAAGCTCCATCAGGTTGGATGGGTAGGGTCCGTGCACAGCCATTTTCAGATCTCTCCAGAGATGTTCAATCGGATTCAAGTCTGGGCTCTGGCTGGGCCACTCAAGAACATTCACAGAGTTGTCCCATAGCGACTCCTTTGTTATCTTGGCTGTGTTAAGGTCGTTGTTTTGTTGGAAGATGAACATTCACCCCCAGTCTGAGGTCCAGAGCGCTCTAGAGCAGGTTTTCATCAAGGATATCTCTGTATATTGCTGCATTCATCTTTCCCTCGATCCTGACTAGTCTCCCAGTTCCTGCCACTGAAAAAACTTCCCAACAGCATGATGCTGCCACCACCATGCTTCACTGTAGAGATGGTATTGGCCAGGTGATGATCAGTGCCTGGTTTCCTCCAGACAAGACGCATGGCATGCAGGCCAAAGGGTTCATTATCTGTTTTATCATACCAGAGAAACTTGTTTCTCATTATCTGAGAGTCCTTCAGGTGCCTTTTGGCAAACTCCAGACGGGCTGTCCATGTGCCTTTTACTGAGGAGTGGCTTCCATCTGGCCACTCTACCATACAGGCCTGATTGGTGGAGTGCTGCAGAGATGGTTGTTCTTCTGGAAGGTTCTCCTCTCTTCACAGAGAAACGCTGGAGATCTGTTAGAGTGACCATCGGGTTCTTGGTCACCTCCCAGACTAAGGTCCTTCTCCCCCGACTGCTCAGTTTGGCTGGGCTGCCGGCTCTAGGATGAGTGCTGGTAGTTCCAAACTGCTTCCATTTATGGATGATGGAGGCCACTGGGCTCATTGGGACCTTCAAAGCTGCAGAAATGTGTCTGTACCCTTCCATACAATCCTGTCTCGGAGGTCTACAGACAATTCCTTGGACTTCATTGCTTGGTTTGTGCTCTGACATGCACTGTTTACTGTGGGACCTTATATAGACAAGTGTGTGCCTTTCCAAATCATGTCCAATCAACTGAATTTACCACAGGGGGGCTCCAATCAAGCTGTAGAAACATCTCAGAGATGATCAGTGGAAAAAGGATGCACCTGAGCTCAATTTTGAGTGTCACGCCAAAGACTGTGATAAATTTGCAAAGATTACAAACAAAGTTCTTGCACGTTGTCATTATGGGGTATTTTTTTTTTCGAATTTTAAGGAAAATAATGAATTTAATCCATTTTGGAATAAGACTGTAACATAACAAAATGTGGAAAAAGTGAAGTGCTGTGAATACTTTCCGGATGCACCGTATATACTAGGGATCGACCGATATCGGTTTTTCGAAGCCGATACTGATATCGATATTTTGGCCATTGCATATCAGTATCGGCTGATATTTTGAACGTTTAAAGTTTTGCAAAATAAACAGAATTTTCTACACAAATCTGTTACTGAACCCTTTGGTGGGTGGCTGGCTGGCTGCACCCTGTGGTGGGTGGCTGGCTGGATGGCACCCTTTGGTGGCTGGCTGGCTAGCACCCTGTGGTGGGTGGCTGGCACCCTGTGGTGGGTGGCTGGCTGGATGGCACCCTTTGGTGGCTGGCTGGCTAGCACCCTGTGGTGGGTGGCTGGCTGGCTGGCACCCTGTGGTGGGTGGCTGGCTGGATGGCACCCTTTGGTGGCTGGCTGGCTAGCGCCCTGTGGTGGGTGGCTGACTGGCTGGCACCCTGTGGTGGGTGGCTTGCTGGCACCCTGTGGTGGGTGGCTGGCTGGATGGCACCCTGTGGTGGGTGGCTGGCTGGCTAGCACCCTGTGGTGGGTGGCTGGCTGGCTGGCACCCTGTGGTGGGTGGCTTGCTGGCACCCTGTGGTGGGTGGCTGGCTGGCACCCTGTGGTGGGTGGCTTGCTGGCACTTTGTGGTGGGTGGGTGGGTGGCTGGCTGGCACCCTGTGGTGGGTGGCTGGCTGGCACCCTGTGGTGGGTGGCTGGCTGGCACCCTGTAGTGTGTGGCTGGCTGGCATCCTGTGTGGTGGCTGGCTGGCTAGCTGGTACAGGCAGGGCCTGTGGCTGGCTGGCTGGTACAGGCCCATGGGTGTGTGGGTGGCTGGCTGGCACCGGGCAGCTGTGGGTGGGTGTATGTATGTGGCGCCTGTGTTAAACACACTGTGTGCACAGTACACTCACTGTCCCATGACTCCTCAACTCCAGACGAGGCTGAGGGAGGCGGCCTAAGAAGGCAGAGGCTGTCCTGATGCATGGAGGCGCATGGTGCAACATACGCAGTAATGTCACGACAATATCCGCTCTATCGGTAACCTCCGGGCCAATTCCGATATAACGGGCAAAGTGCATATCGATATATTGGCCGATCCCTAGTATATACTGTCATTTTTTTTTATTTTTTATACTAGTAATGGCAGTAATCAACAACTTGAGACTGCAATAGTGTGGTGAGAAATCTGACACTAACTGTCACTGGGGGGAACTGACTAACTGACATCTCCAGTGGCACTAATTCAGGAAACATTGATAATATTATACACCGTCACTGTTCTAATGACATCTCAGGGCAATCAATGGGTTAACTGTGTGTCTAAATGTGTCATGTGTGTGTTATGTGCTGCTTTTTACTATAGATCTTTTTATTTCTTATCCTTGCCCTGCATTCCTTTGTAGAGCCCTGTGTTGATGGTCATTGGTCAACACAGGGCTCTTGTCTCTGATTGGACACAGCTGATCAGTAGGTCCCAGCCATGATTCATTGGCAGGAATCTGCTGACAAACTCCCACTGTGTCAAATCACAGGAGAATAGGCGGCAGTGGCGCGCATGCGGGCCCGAAACCTGGAAACAGGCAGTGATGTACGGGTACGTCGCTGTGCCTGTAGGAGCCGCCCTAGTGCAGTATATGTATTGCGAGTAGTTAATATGCGTTATGTCATGCATCAATGTATGTTGTATTAAGACCACCGATTCCAAATTAATGGAATGCCGACACACCAAAATGCAGGGAAAATGGTGCACCATCCCTGGCTGCAGGCCACCCCGCAACCAGTGCTGTATCTTGGCCTAGGCCAACAAGGCCCAGGCCTAGGGCGGCACTTTGCAGGGGGGCAGCAAAAAAGCAGCACCCTGCACAAAAAAAAAAACAGCCTCCTCCTGGTTCACGCACGAAAAGGGTCTCCGCCGGCTTGCGCTACACTTTTAATATAGTGCCAGTCTTATGGGGTGAATTGGGCCAGAGGGCAGATTCCAGGAGGCAAATAGGTCTAGTACCCCCATAAAGCGGTCAGTGATGAGGCTGCACTGATGGGCAGTAATAAGGCGGCACTGATAAGGCTGCAAATATGGGCACTGATGAGACTGAATGCGTGGGAACTGATGAGGCTACGCTGATGGGCACTGATAGACTTGTGGTCTGTGGTTCACAGATGACAGGGTGGGTCGTAAACATTAAAGGGCATGGCCTTTACGGGAAGGGGTGGGTCATATGTAAATTATGGGGTGCACAAGATTAGTCAGGCCTAGGGCAGCCCAAAACCTAAATACACCACTGCCCGCAACGCACACTGTGCTGCAATACATGCCCATCAGCAAGGTGCATCAGGGTGCAATTTGGAATGAATGGCACAGCATTGCAGCAGCACATTATGTACGTTGCAACACTTTGCATCAATGCATGCGTTGCGGCAACATCATAATGTGATTGAACCCCCTAAAGCAGGTGTGCACCCCATCAGTAAAATCTCATATACAGTAAGCTTTTCCATGGTAATGTCATTTTCAGAATCATTTTTATCCTTTTCAGTCTGCAGGTTGGAATAACCATTTGCCTGCGGGTCACTTTCACCCCTTTCCTGCCCAGGCCAATCTTCAGCTTTCAGCGCTGTCGCACTTTGAATGACAATTACTCGGTCATGTAACACTGTACCAAAATGACATTTTTTTTTCACACAAATCTTTCGTGGTATTTATTCACCTCTTGGGGGGTTTTATTTTTTGCTAAATAAATTAAAAAACACCAAAAATTTTGAAAAAAAAAAACAAGGACGAGGCAGCACTGATGGCCACTGAGAGGAGGCACTGATGTGGAGGCACTGATAGGTGGCACTGATTGGCAGCACTGATGGGCACTGGTAGGTGGCACTAATGGGCACTGAAAGGGCAGCACTGATAGACGGCAATGATGGGCACTGATAGGAGGCAATGATGGGCATTGATAGGCAGCACTGATAAGTGGCAAGGATGAGCACTGATGGGCACTGATAGGCCGTACTAATAGTTGGGACTGATGAGGGGGCACTGATAGGCAGCACTGATTGATAGCTCTGGTGGGCACTGATAGGCAGCACCGATGTGCACTGATAGGTGGCAATGAAGGGCACTGATAGGCAGCAATGAAGGGCACTGATAGGTAGAAATGATGGGCACGATAGGCAGTACTAATAGGTGCCACTGATGAGGAGGCACTGATAGGTGTCTCTGATTGGTAGCTCCAGTGGGCACTGATAGGCAGCACTGATGGGCACTGAGAAGCGGCAATAAAGGGCACTGATAGGGGGCAATGAATGGCACTGATAGGCGGAAATGATGGGCACAGATAGGCAGCAATGATGGGCACTGATAGGCAGCACTGATGGGCACTGAATAGTGGCAATGATGGGCACTGATAGGCAGTACTCATAGGGGGCACTGATGAGTAGGCACTGATAGGCGGGACTGATAGGCAGCACTAATGGGCACTGATAGGTGGCAACGAAGGGCACTGATAGGCAGCACTGATGGGCATTGATAGATGGCAATGATGGGCACTGATAGGTGGCAATGATAGGCACTGATAGGCAGCACTAATAGGCGGCATCGATAAAGAGGCACTGATTGGTAGCTCTGATAGGCACTGATAGGCAGCACTGATGGGCACTGATAGGCAGCAATGAAGGGCACTGATAGGTGGCACTGATAGGTGGCACTGATGAGGAGGCACTGATAGGCGGCACCGATTGGCACTGGTGGGGCTGCACTGCTAATCAGGAAACTGATGATCAGAGCCCCGATTATTAGTGTAGATATCCCCCGTCACACTGGCCGGTTACTGGCTCTCCTCTCCTCTTCTCATGCTGCTTAAGAAAAGGAATGCCGATAATCAGCAAGTGTGTTTACATTGTGATCAGCTGTGATTGGCCCTTTATCCCGATCTGTGATCAGCTGTTATTGGGCCTTTACCCCGATCTGTGATCAGCTGTTATTGGCCCTTTACCCCGATCTGTGATCAGCTGTTATTGGCCCTTTACCCCGATCTGTGATCAGCTGTGATTGGCCCTTTACCCCGATCTGTGATCAGCTGTTATTGGCCCTTTACCCCGATCTGTGATCAGCTGTTATTGGCCCTTTACCCCGATCTGTGATCAGCTGTTATTGGCCCTTTACCCCGATCTTTGATCAGCTGTTATTGGCCCTTTACCCCGATCTGTGATTAGCTGGGATTGGCCCTTTACCCCAATCTGTGATCAGCTGTTATTGGCTCTTTACCCCGATCTGTGATTAGCTGGGATTGGCCCTTTACCCCGATCTGTGATCAGCTGTGATTGGGCCTTTACCCCGATCTGTGATTAGCTGGGATTGGCCCTTTACCCCAATCTGTGATCAGCTGTGATTGGTCCTTTACCCCGATCTGTGATCAGCTGTGATTGGCCCTTTACCCCGATCTGTGATCAGCTGGGATTGGCCCTTTACCCCGATCTGTGATCAGCTGGGATTGGCCCTTTACCCCGATCTGTGATCAGCTTGTGACTGGCCCTTTACCCCGATCTGTGATCAGCTGGGATTGGCCCTTTACCCCGATCTGTGATTGGCCCTTTACCCCGATCTGTGATCAGCTGGGATTGGCCCTTTACCCGATCTGTGATCAGCTGGGATTGGCCCTTTACCCCGATCTGTGATCAGCTGTGGCTGGCCCTTTACCCCGATCTGTGATCAGCTGTGATTGGCTCTTTACCCCGATCTGTAATCAGCTGTGATTGGCTCTTTATCCCGATCTGTGATTAGCTGGGATTGGCCCTTTACCCCGATCTGTGATCAGCTGTGATTGGCTCTTTACCCCGATCTGTAATCAGCTGTGATTGGCCCTTTGCCCCGATCTGTGATCAGCTGTGACTGGCCCTTTACCCCGATCTGTGATCAGCTGGGATTGGCCCTTTACCCGATCTGTGATCAGCTGGGATTGGCCCTTTACCCCGATCTGTGATCAGCTGTGATTGGCTCTTTACCCCGATCTGTAATCAGCTGTGATTGGCTCTTTATCCCAATCTGTGATTAGCTGGGATTGGCCCTTTACCCCAATCTGTGATCAGCTGTGATTGGCCCTTTACCCCAATCTGTGATCAGCTGTTATTGGCCCTTTACCCAATCTGTGATCAGCTGTGATTGGCCCGTTACCCCGATCTGTGATCAGCTGTGAGTGTCTAAAGGACGCAGCGATCACAGAGTGCCCTGGAATGTGCGCTGCAGGGCCGCGGGGGTGGTGGGCATGGTTCTATAGACACCCTCCCAGAACTGTATAACTGTGCTGTAGTCCTCATGCGGCTTTAGCGCGGTCAGCCAGGGGTTAAAACAGAACCCGGTGATCCTGCCATGTAGGTCCTTGTTCAGGGACTTTGTGTTGTGGGGTGACAACGCTCAGTCCCTGTCTCCTAATTGTGCTCCTGCGTTGTCACCCTGTCACATGCTCTGTCAGCTGAGGCTGTATGTGTCTGTGCGGAGGGACATTGCTCATTATTGTCAGACACCAGGAAGCCCATCCTGGGCAATGTGCAGCCAATGCTGCAGTGGGGGATTGTAGACAGGAAGTGGCTGGAAGAGGCTGGAGGAGATCAGCAGCACTGAGACATAACAAAGGATAAAAAGCCGGAGTTCAGCTTTAACTCATCATGGAGGTGTTGGATTGGTAGGACCTCGGTGTTGGTGAAAGCTCCGGTGACGCGTTTTATTCCTCGGCCTAAATTTAGAGTCTAATCTAATTGCTTTTATGAATTTGGCCTCCGGCGTTTGCAGGATTGGAAATTACAGAGTGATGAGGAGGAATCCGGAGAAGGAGAAAGGGATGGAAGAGCGGAGGGAGCGGCTGCTGAGTCCAGGGGAAGGGAAGCACAGATATATCTAGAGGATACAGCGGGGGAAGGGGGGATTAGAGCCAGCCGAGTGTTAGAGATAAAATGTATACTTAGCAGTGTGTCTGTGTAACGCTTCCAGGTATTATCACAGATCACAGGACTCCCCCTGACAATGCCTGCATCTGATATTTTCTCTCCAGCAGGACGGCGCCATCTTTGTTCAGGCATCATCCAGAGTCACCATTTGCTCCCCGGACTGAGATGTCGGCTCAGAGGTGATCACCTCTGCTTATAGGGGCAGATTGCTTATAATTCCACCAGCAGTGTGACAGTGTGCAGCAGTATGTTAGTGTCCTTCCTCCTACTGGAGATCCCTCTAGAAAGATAAAGATCTAGAGTATATCACAAAAGTAAGTACACCCCTCACATTTATGTAAATATTTTATTCTATCTTTTCATGTGACAACACTGAAGAAATGACACTTTGCTACAATGTAAAGTAGTGAGTGTACAGCTTGTATAACAGTGTAAATTTACTGTCCCCTCAAAATAACTCAACACACAGCCATTAACCACTTACCGCATATCGACGTAGATTTACGTTGGCAGACTTTGCGGTAGTATACAGGGATGATGCCTCTAGCTAGAGGCACCATCCCGGTACCGTGGTTTACAGCCAACGGTCGGCTTTCCGTCAGTAACGACCGATGCGGCTCGGGAGCCGCTCGATCGTTACCCGGGTGAGCGGGAAGGGACGTCCTCCCCCCCCCCCCTCCCGCCGCCTTCCGTGACTTTGCTCGTCCCACCGGGAGCCCCGAGCACCCAGCCGGCACGTCCGCCGGCTGGATGGAGTCCCGATGAATGCCGGAAACGGCTTGGATCGGGTCTCCGATGACGTAACCCGGAGGCGGCGTCCATGACGTCACTTCCGGGTTACTGTGCTGCAAAAAGCGGCAAATTTAAAAAACGGCTCTATGCAAAAACGCTGTTTTTGGAGTTTTGCATATATGGAAGTGCAGTGGAGGGGTTTGGGGTCTTTTAGACCCTCGATCCCTCCATAAAGAGTACCTGTCACTGCATATTGCTGTCACAAGGGATGTTTACATTGCTTGTGACAGCAATAAAAGTGATCAGATTTTTTTTTTTTAAAAAACCTGTAATAAAGTTAAAAAAAAAATTAAATAAATAGGAAAATAAAAAAAAAAAATTTAGCCGCCCCCGTCACCGTTAGCTCGCGCACAAAAAAAAACGTATACGGAAGTCGAGCCGCGAATGAAATCGCTGTTTAAACCACACATGTGAGGTATCGCCGCGATCGCCAGAGCGTGGGCAATAATTAAAAAAAAAAGAGCTACACTCTAACTCTAAACTGGTAACCGTTAAATAAATTTAAAGCGTCGCTGATTGAGATCTCTATTGACCGTAGTTTGTCGCCATCCCACGGTGGGGGCGCAATTTTAAACCGTAACATGTTGGGTATCTATTTACTTGGCGTGACATCATCTTTCACAATATACAAAAAATTGGGCTAACTTTACTGTTTAGTATTTTTTAAATGCAGTGAAATGTGATTTTTCAAAATTTTTCCAAAAAAATGGCGTTTTAAAGACCGCTGCGAGAATACCGCGTGACAAAAAATATTGCAACTACCGCCATTTTATTCTCCAGAGTCTTTGCTAAAAAAATATATATATATAATGTTTGGGGGTTCTAAGTAGTTTTCTAGGAAAAAATACTGATTTTAACTTGTAAACAAAAAGTGTCCGAAATAGGGCTGGGGCTTAAGTGGTTAATGTCTAAACCGCTGGCAACAAAAGTGAGTACACCCCTAAGTGACAATGTCCAAATTGGGCCCAAAGTGTCAATATTTTGTGTGGCCACCATTATTTTCCAGCACTGCCTTAACCCTCTTGGGCATGGAGTTCACCAGAGCTTCACAGGTAGCCACTGAAGTCCTCTTCCACTTCTCCACGATGACATCACAGAGCTGGTGGATGTTAGAGACTTTGCGCTCCTCCACCTTCCATTTGAGGATTCCCCACAGATGCTCAATAGGGTTTAGGTTTGGAGAAATGCTTGGCCAGTCCATCACCTTTACCCTCAGCTTCTTTAGCAAGGCAGAGGTCGTCTTGTAGGTGTTTTTGGGGTCCTTATGTTAGAATACTGCCCTGCAGCCCAGTCTCTGAAGGGAGGGGATCATGCTCTGCTTCAGTATGTCACAGTACATGTTGGCATTCATGGTTCCCTCAATGAACTGTAGCTCCCCAGTGCCAGCAGCACTCATGCAGCCCCCAGACCATGACACTCCCACCACCATGCTTGTCTGTAGGCAAGACACATTTGTCTTTGTACTCCTCACCTGGTTGCTGCTGAGCGATAACACCAAATTCAACACAACTACTCCCCATTCATACCTGAGACTTTGTAACACTAACGAGTCACATGACATTGGGGAGGGAAAATGGCTAATTGGGCCCAATTTGGACATTTTCACTTAGGGGTGTACTCACTTTTGTTGCCAGCGGTTTAGACATTGATGCCTGTGTGTTGAGTTATTTTGAGGGGACAGCAAATTTACACTGTTATACAAGCTCTACACTCACTACTTTACATTGTAGCAAAGTGTCATTTCTTCAGTGTTGGCACATGAAAAGATAGCCGATTGGCTGCCTTCTGGGGGCGTAACCTGGGCACAAGTCTTTGCGATTGGACACCCCCACTTTCTAAAATATCCTGGCTGTGATTGGTCCAGTCTACAGCCTGGACCAATCATCATCCAGGACATCCCATGGCCAGAGACACCGTGAGTCCGTGACCGTGTCGGCTCGTGGTGGTGGACTGACCGGGAGTGGCTGTCGCAGCGTCGCAGGTGCGGAGGAAGAGAGGAAGCTGGAACCGCACCCGCCGCACGTTCGTCTGCTCTGCTCTCCCCCGGGCCTACCCGCCGGCGCCTCGCCTGAGCCAGTGAGCCTCCTCCCAGCCAGACCCAGTCCAGACCAGACGCTGTGGTCTGTGGATCCGAACTCGGCTGTGAGCTGTGACCTGTCCTGCCTGCTGCCAGCGCTGTGGGGCCCCGGGCCCACCCGCCGGCGCCTCGTCTGAGCCGGAGTGACCAGAGACGCTGTGGATCCGAACTCTGTGACCTGTCCTGACTCCTGCTGCCAGCGCTGTGTGACTGTGACTGACTGTCCTCCTGCTCCTGTCCTCCCTCCTAACACCTGGGCTGTGGTAAGTAAAGCAATCCCATCCCCCCCATCCCATCCCATACCTGCTGCCACTCATCCCACCCCATCCCTGCTTCCACTCATCCCACCCCATCCCATCCCTGCTTCCACTCATCCCACCCCATCCCATCCCTGCTGCCACTCATCCCATCCCACCGCCATCCCTCTGCTCTGCCTCATCCCATGACCATCCATCCATCCATCCCTCCCACCATCATCCCTCTGCTCTGCCTCATCCCATGACCATCCATCCATCCCTCCCACCGCCACCCCTCTGCTCTGCCTTATCCCATGACCATCCATCCATCCCTCCCACCGCCACCCCTCTGCTCTGCCTTATCCCATGACCATCCCTCCCACCGCTATCCCTCTGCTCTGCCTCATCCCATGACCATCCCTCCCACCGCCACCCCTCTACTCTGCCTTATCCCATGACCATCCCTCCCACCGCTATCCCTCTGCTCTGACTCATCCCATGACCATCCCTCCCACCGCCACCCCTCTGCTCTGCCTTATCCCATGACCATCCCTCCCACCGCTATCCCTCTGCTCTGCCTCATACCATGACCATCCCTCCCACCGCCACCCCTCTGCCTCATCCCATGACCATCCCTCCCACCGCCACCCCTCTGCTCTGCCTTATCTCATGACCATCCCTCCCACCGCTATCCCTCTGCTCTGCCTCATCCCATGACCATCCCTCTCACCGCCATCCCTCTGCCTCATCCCATGACCATCCCTCCCACCGCCACCCCTCTGCCTCATGCCGTCAATCATCCCTCTGCTCTGCCTCATCCCATGACCATCCCTCCCACCGCCATCCCTCTGCCTCACCCCATGACCATCCCTCCCACCGCCACCCCTCTGCCTCATGCCGTCAATCATCCCTCTGCTCTGCCTCATCCCATGACCATCCCTCCCACCGCCATCCCTCTGCCTCACCCCATGACCATCCCTCCCACCGCCATCCCTCTGCCTCATCCCATGACCATCCCTCCCACCGCCATCCCTCTGCTCTACCTCATCCCATGACCATCCCTCCCACCGCCATCCCTCTCTGCCTCATGCCCTCATCCCATCCCTCCCACCGCCATCCCATTGCCTGATCCCATCTCTCCCACTGCCATCCCTCTGCCTGATCCCATCTCTCCCACCGCCATCCCTCTGCCTGATCCCATCTCTCCCACCGCCATCCCTCTGCCTGATCCCATTTCTCCCACCACCATCCCTCTGCCTGATCCCATCTCTCACACCACTATCCCTCTGCCTGATCCCTTCTCTCCCATTGCCATACCTCTGCAGGGGGCCTGTACGCTTGTCACTGCATTGAAAGGGGGCCTGTATACTGCTCACTACATTGAAAGGGGGCATGTACGCTGGTCACTACATTGAAAGGGGGCATGTACGCTGGTCACTACATTAAAAGGGGGCATCTACGCTGGTCACTACATTAAAAGGGGGCATGTACGCTGGACACTACATTGAAAGGGGGCATGTACGCTGGTCACTACATTGAAAGGGGGCATGTACGCTGGTCACTACATTGAAAGGGGGCATGTACGCTGATCACTACATTGAAAGGGGGCCTGTACTGTGTGGTTTGTGCTTCGGGGTCTGTACTGTGGGGTTTGTGCTAAGGGGCCTGTACTGTGGGGTTTGCGCCACTCTCAGTCAGTGTATCCCATAATAGGGTGTCTCTCACAGTATATCCCATAATAGGGCCCCTGCTCACTATTATGGGATATACTAGTACTGATGGACCCCGTAATATGTGATATTTTGGGAGAATTTGTTCACGCAAGCAAAATACAGGGGACAAAATGGGTGGAGTCTATAAGGGGTGGGGCTTCTGAGAAATGGGAGGAGTCAAAATAGAAGAGCGGGGTCTTGCACCCCCCATCTTAAAACTTCACCAGCCGCCACTGGCGATCACGGTGTGCCCCCTTCAATGTAGAGTGACCACAGCATGCCCCCTTCAATGTAGAGTGACCACAGTGTGCCCCTTCAATGTAGAGTGACCACAGCGTGCCCCCATCAATGTAGAGAGACCACAGCGTGCCCCCTTCAATGTAGAGTGACCACAGCGTGCCTCCTTCAATGTAGAGTGACCACGGTGTGCCCCCTTCAATGTAGAGTGACCACAGCATGCCCCCATCAATGTAGAGTGACCACAGCGTGCCCCCTTCAATGTAGAGTAACCATAGCATGCCCCCATCAATGTAGAGTGACCACAGTGTGCCCCCTTCAATGTAG
The DNA here is from genome assembly GCF_965119305.1 of Pelophylax lessonae. Classification (NCBI taxonomy): domain Eukaryota; kingdom Metazoa; phylum Chordata; class Amphibia; order Anura; family Ranidae; genus Pelophylax; species Pelophylax lessonae. The sequence goes on from NC_138774.1 coordinate 33,780,765, forward strand.
AGTGACCACAGCATGCCCCCTTCAATGTAGAGTGACCACAGCGTGCCCCCTTCAATGTAGAGTGATCACAGCGTGCCCCCATCAATGTAGAGTGACCACAGCGTGCCCCCTTCAATGTAGAGTGACCACAGCATGCCCCCTTCAATGTAGAGTGACCACAGCGTGCCCCCTTCAATGTAGAGTGACCACAGCATGCCCCCTTCAATGTAGAGTGACCACAGCCTGCCCCCTTCAATGTAGAGTGATCACAGCGTGCCCCCATCAATGTAAAGTGACCACAGCATGCCCCCAATCAATGCAGAGTGCCACAGCATGCCCTCAATCAATGCAGAGTGCCACAGCATGCCCCCAATCAATGCAGAGTGCCACAGCATGCCCCCAATCAATGCACAGTGACCACAGCATGCCCCCAATCAATGCACAGTGACCAGCGTACATGCCCCCTTCAATGCAGAGACCAGCATACATGCCCCCTTCAAGGCAGAGAACAGCGTACATGCCCCCTTCAATGCAGAGACCAGCGTACATGCCCCCTTCAATGCAGAGAACAGCGTACATGCCCCCTTCAATGCAGTGACCAGCGTACATGCCCCCTTCAATGCAGAGTTCAGAGTGCGTGCCCCCTTCATTGCAATGAACATTGTGCCGTGCCCCCATCAATGCAGAGTTCCCACCGCCCCGAGACCAGTGCACTTACCTGGAGCAGCCGGCGGCGGCTTCTCTTCAGTCCCGGCGGGCGGCTTCTCCTCACTGTGTCCCCCGGCGGCACGTCTTCTCGAGTCCTCCCGCTCCCGCCTCCTCCTCCGCCAATGGCATGGGGTTTGCCTTGCGGCCAATCAGGAAGCCGGTATTAGACCGGCTTCCTGATTGGCCAGGAGGAGGATCAGTGATACAATAGCAAATGTTCATTCGCTATTGTCACACAATGGGCGGGCTCTGGGCGCACTGCTCTGCGCCCCGGGTCCACCCTTTGCATCACCCTATTAGAGCCTCTGGCTTTAATCAGGTGATTTAAAAAAAAAAAAAAAACCCATTGAGCTCCATGCGTCAGGCGCCCTGCATGCAGATTATGGGGCCGGACGCATTGATGAGGGGGCAGCGCCCCTGTGCCCTCAATACACTGGCCGCCACTGCTGGTGATCCCTCTAGTGATATAAATATCTATATAGAGAAATCAGGACCTCCTTCCTCCTGCTGGTGACCCCTCTAGTGATGTATCCTAGAATTCTATTCGCTTTCCCCACTGCCTGGCCACACTGTTTGCTCATTTTGCAATCATCTGAAATTAGTACCCCCAAATCTTTTTCCTTTGTAGTGTTGGCCAACACTGTAACCCCAATTTTTCTCCACAGCTTTGACCAATCTTCCAGCAATGCCAAATCACGTTCCATGTTACAGACATCTCCAAGGATATCAACCCTCATACACACCTTTGTATAATCAGCAAAAAGACATACCTTGCCCAACAAACCTTTAGTTATATCACTTACATATAGAATAAATAGAACAGGACCTAGTACAGAGCCTGGTAGCACTGCTCTCTGTACCGAGTGAACCCCATTTACAACCACACTCTGCTATATATCCTTTAGCCAACCGCATCTTCACTGAACCACCCAAGGGTTATAGTGATTGTACAGTAATTTTTTGGGGTTAAAAATAACAAACATAGTACACGTTGGTTTTGCACAGAGCAGCTCAGATCCTCCTCTTCTCGGGTCCCTCGCCCATGCTCCTGGCCCCTCCCTCCTGCCTAGTGCCCCCTACAGCAAGCAGCTTGCTGTAGGGGCACCCAAGTCAAGCCGCAGCCATTCAGACACGGAGTCCCGACTCTCTCTGATTGGCTCACTGTATTTGATTGACAGCAGCGTGAGCTAATGGTGCCACGCTGCTGTCTCAGCCAATGAGGAGGGAGAGTCCTGGGCAGCCGAATCTCTCCTGCAACATTGCTGGATAGAGATGGGCTCAGGTAAGTATTAGGGGGGGGGGGGCTGCTACACACAGAAAGCTTTTTATCTTAAAGCGGAGTTCCACCCACAAGTGGAAGTTCCGCTTTAAGGACTCCTCGCCCCCCTGACATGCCACATCTGTATGTCATTCTTTTGGGGGGGCGGGAGCGGGTACCTAGATTTGACAGTAACCCACTCCCACTTCCACTCGGGCCGCCTAGGCGACTCAAGCGGAAGCTCTCCTCTCCCCCTCCCTTCCTGCAATCTTCCGGGACACGTCACAGGTCCCCAGAAGATTGCTCGGCCATTGAGGAGGGGCAGCGCGACTCGCGCATGCGCAGCGCGGACCTGGCTGTGGAGCCGCAAGCTGTCACAGCCGGGTGCCCACACTTGTGTTGCCAAAGCCAAATGAATAAACACAGAAACGAGTGGAACTCCTCTTTAATGCATGGAATGCATAGAATGCGATAAAATAATAATATGTATGCAATGCGGGAACCAGTGCGATTCCAGTGCGAGTTCCCGCATTACATGTCACCTGCCGGTGGCTCACACTGATATCTGCGATCCGCGGTGTCAGTGCAAAGTTAGTGACACCCCCCAGGTCCGTTTGCAGATCTCAGTGCAGATCGCAGGTATGAACACCCATGTAATCCGATTCCAATGTGGATCAAAAAAAGGGTCCTGCACCAGTTTGGTGCGAACGCAATGCAATTTCAGGCATACAATCTATATGGCTGAATTTGCATCGCACAGACATCGCATGTGATCTGCACAGCAGTGCGGGGGGGGGGGGGGGGGGAATCACATACCATGTCTCACATCTCACCAGTGTGACCCCAGGCCTACTCCTAGCTTGCATAACCTTTCTATTAGATCATTATGTGGGACACTACCAAAGGCCTTGCTGAGATCAACATGTGCCACGTCCACGGCACCATCACAGCACCACCACAGCACCATCACAGCACCACCACAGCATCAACACAGCACCACCACAGCATCACCACAACATCACCACAAAACCACCACAGCATCACCACAGCATCACCACAGCACCACCACAGCACCACCATTGCATCAACACAGCACCACCACAACACCACCACAACACCACCACAGCCCCACCACAGCATCACCACAGCACCACCACAGCATAACCACATCACCACCACAGCATCACCACAGCACCACCACAGCACCACCACAGCCTCACCACAACACCACCACAGCACCACCACAGCATCACCACAGCACCACCACAGCATAACCACATCACCACCACAGCATCACCACAGCACCACCACAGCACCACCACAGCCTCACCACAACACCACCACAGCACCACCACAGCATCACCACAGCACCACCACAGCACCACCATTGCATCAACACAGCACCACCACAGCACCACCACAGCATCACCACAGCACCACCACAGCACCACCACAGCATCACCACAGCACCACCACAGCACCACCATTGCATCACCACAGCATCACCACAGCACCACCACAGCATCACCACAACACCACCACAGCACCACCACAGTATCACCACAGCACCACCACAGCATCACCACAGCACCACCACAGCATCCTCACAGCACCACCACAGCATCACCACAGCACCACCACAACACCACCACCGCACCACCACAGCATCCCCACAGCACCACCACAGCACCACCCTGATCCAATACATTGGGAACATAGACAGAGAATTAAATCCGATTACTCTGACATGATCTGCCCACAGTATGCAGATGTGTGATAATGTGTGACAGTGTGCAGCAAGCAGTATGACAGTGTGCAGCAGTGGGATAGTGTGACAGTGTGCAGCACGCATTGTCACAGTGTGCAGCAGTGGGATAGTGTGACAGTGTGCAGCAGTGGGATAGTGTGACAGTGTTCAGCAGTGGGTTAGTGTGACAGTGTGCAGCAGTGGGATAGTGTGACAGTGTGCAGCAGTGGGATAATGTGACAGTGTGCGGCAGTGGGATAATGTGACCCCAGGCCTACTCCTAGCTTGCATAACCTTTCTATTAGATCATTATGTGGGACACTACCAAAGGCCTTGCTGAGATCAACATGTGCCACGTCCACGGCACCATCACAGCACCACCACAGCACCATCACAGCACCACCACAGCATCAACACAGCACCACCACAGCATCACCACAACATCACCACAAAACCACCACAGCATCACCACAGCATCACCACAGCACCACCACAGCACCACCATTGCATCAACACAGCACCACCACAACACCACCACAACACCACCACAGCCCCACCACAGCATCACCACAGCACCACCACAGCATAACCACATCACCACCACAGCATCACCACAGCACCACCACAGCACCACCACAGCCTCACCACAACACCACCACAGCACCACCACAGCATCACCACAGCACCACCACAGCACCACCATTGCATCAACACAGCACCACCACAGCACCACCACAGCATCACCACAGCACCACCACAGCACCACCACAGCATCACCACAGCACCACCACAGCACCACCATTGCATCACCACAGCATCACCACAGCACCACCACAGCATCACCACAACACCACCACAGCACCACCACAGTATCACCACAGCACCACCACAGCATCACCACAGCACCACCACAGCATCCTCACAGCACCACCACAGCATCACCACAGCACCACCACAACACCACCACCGCACCACCACAGCATCCCCACAGCACCACCACAGCACCACCCTGATCCAATACATTGGGAACATAGACAGAGAATTAAATCCGATTACTCTGACATGATCTGCCCACAGTATGCAGATGTGTGATAATGTGTGACAGTGTGCAGCAAGCAGTATGACAGTGTGCAGCAGTGGGATAGTGTGACAGTGTGCAGCACGCATTGTCACAGTGTGCAGCAGTGGGATAGTGTGACAGTGTGCAGCAGTGGGATAGTGTGACAGTGTTCAGCAGTGGGTTAGTGTGACAGTGTGCAGCAGTGGGATAGTGTGACAGTGTGCAGCAGTGGGATAATGTGACAGTGTGCGGCAGTGGGATAATGTGACAGTGTGCGGCAGTGGGATAATGTGACAGTGTGCAGGAGTGGGATAATGTGACAGTGTGCGGCAGTGGGATAATGTGACAGTGTGCAGGAGTGGGATAGTGTGACAGTGTGCAGCAGTGGGATAGTGTGACAGTGTGCGGCAGATCACACCTGCAGACACTCCCGTCCTGTAGAGAAGACAATAGGAAATATGTGAAGTATTCTGGGAGTGTGCAGACAATGACACTGAATTTGTTGCAATGATCTGTCCCCCCCCCCCTTCACTCTCACACACCGTTGCATTTTGCTGTCTCATATTGTCACTGCAGCTACACTGACCTGACCTGTTATACCTTTTACATTGTATTGTTGATGCCATTTGTGTGACAATAAATTCACACTTTGTTTTTAGGTCAGTCTGGCTTTCAATGTTAATCATCCGGAAACTCCTAAAGATACTAAAATCTTCGATATCTTCAATATTTTACAGAAACTCTTGAGGATTCTGAGCTGGAATCAGAACAATCCAGGCACCCCCACCCGATGAGGAACTACAACTCCCAGCATGTCTCTGCAGCCATCCCACTGAAGAGTCTCACTCCTCCTGATGCATTGTCCTCAATATAAAATAAATGAACAATCAGTCACTGGGACAATAGAGGGGGGGGGGGGGGTTCTCAGCCCAGGTACGCTTAGGCTGGACTGACACTACAAATAGCATTTTCAAAGCACGATTCTCAGTGAGTGACTGTGGCCTTTGTTCCTTACAGCACATCATAAACAATTGTTTTTTGTTTTCATTTTTTAATAAAATCATTGTTTTCTCCCTTGTTACATTTCAGTGCCGCTGATCTCCTGCAGCCTCTTTGCAGCCACTTCCTGCTCAAATGATGTCTGCAGGTCATTCCTCAGTGGTGACAACACTGTCTGTATGATAAGTATGGAAGCAGCTGATTGTAGTCTCCATCAGAAGCCCAGGTGACCACACAGGAGCTCAATGGAGTGACAAAGACAGAGTGTTGTCACCTATAACAGGAAGTGCCTGCACAGGGACCCTTGTGGCAGGATCAACAGGTGATATTAGAATGAAATCTGTAGATTGGCTGACTTATACTTTGTGGTAATAAATACATTACCTGTGCTATTTATTATGGGGGGGCCCCCTAAAGCATTGCATTGCCAACAATGGTGCGTGTCTTCCAGCACTTTGGGTTGCATTGGCGCTCCCTTCAATGGGCTGCTCAATGTAAAGCACAATAATGACGTCATAGTGCCTTCTAATGCATCACATATTCTGACACTCCTACATGTAAAAAAAATTACATTGAAAAAAAAAAAAAGAAATTGGAAAAAAAAAAAAAAGAAAATTACTGAAAACCTGCAAACATTATATAAATATTTTTTTTCAAGCAGAGGCCCCAGAGAATAAAATGGCAGCCATTTTTTCCGTCATGTGGTATTTGTGCAGCGGTTTTTCTTTTTTTTTGTTGTTTTTTAATAAGAAAAACGTTTTTTTTCTAGTGCAATGTTTTGGAAAAAAAATACACTTTAACCATTCTGGACGGGAAGGATTCCCCCCCTTAATAACCAGGCCATTTTTTGCGATTCGGCACTGCGTTTTTTTAACAGAAAATTGCGCGGTCATGCGAAGCTGTACCCAAATAAAATTGGCATCCTTTTTTTCCCCACAAATAGAGCTTTCTTTTTGGTGGTATTTGATCACCCGTGCGATTTTTATTTTTTTGTGCTATAAATGAAAAAACAATTCTGAAAAAAAAAATATATATATATATTTCACATTCTGCTATATAACATTCCCAAAAAAAAAAAAATCTAATTTTTTCATACTTTTAGGCCAATTTGTTTTCTGCTACATATTTTTGGTAAAAAAAAAAAAAAAAAAAGAAATTTACTTAAAACCTGCAAACATTATATAAATATTTTTTTTTAAGCAGAGGCCCCAGAGAATAAAATGGCAGCCATTTTTTACGTCATGCGGTATTTGCGCAGCGGTTTTTCTTTTTTGTTTTTTTTTAACAAGAAAAATGTTTTCTTCTAGTGCAATTTTTTTGAAAAAAAATACACTTTAACCAGTTCTGGACGGGAAGGATTCCCCCCCCCTTAATGGCCATTTTTTGCGATTCGGCACTGCGTTATTTTAACAGAAAATTGCGCGGTCGGGCAACACTATACCCAAATACAATGAATGTCCTTTTTTTTCCCCACAAACAGAGCTTTCTTTTTGGTGGTATTTGATCACCCGTGCGATTTTTATTTTTTTTGTGCTATAAACGAAAAAACTATTCTGAAAAAAAATATATATTTATATTTTTCACATTCTGCTATATAACATTCCCAAAAAAAAAAAAAATCAAAAAATCAAATTTTTTCATACTTTTATGCCAATTTGTTTTCTGCTACATATTTTTGGTAAAAAAAAAAAAAAAGAATTTTCCTAAAACCTGCAAACATTATATAAATATTTTTTTTAAGCAGAGGCCCCAGAGAATAAAATGGCTGCCATTTTTTACGTCATGTGGTATTTGCGCAGCGGTTTTTCTTTTTTGTTTTTTTTTTTAACAATTTTTTTTGAAAAAAAATACACTTTAACCAGTTCTGGACGGGAAGGATTCCCCCCCCCCTTAATGACCAGGCCATTTTTTGCGATTCGGAACTGCGTTATTTTAACAGAAAATTGCGCGGTCGGGCAACACTATACCCAAATACAATGAATGTCCTTTTTTTTCCCCACAAACAGAGCTTTCTTTTTGGTGGTATTTGATCACCTGTGCGATTTTTATTTTTTTGTGCTATAAACGAAAAAACTATTCTGAAAAAAAATATATATTTATATTTTTCACATTCTGCTATATAAGATTCCCAAAAAAAAGAAAAAAGAAAAAAAATCTAATTTTTCATACTTTTAGGCCAATTTGTTTTCTGCTATATATTTTTGGTAAAAAAAAAAAAAAAAAAAAAAAATGCAATAAACGTATAATGATTGGTTTGTGCTTACCGCGTCTACAAACTAGGGGAAAGATTTATGAAATTTTTATTGTTTTTTTTTTTTTTTTACTAGTAATGGCGGAGATCTGTGATTTCTAGCAGGACTGCGACATTAGAGCAGACAGATTGGACCCCTAACTGACATTTTTTACTCTTTTGGGGGGACCAGTGACACGGCACTGCGTTATTTTAACGGAAAATTGCGCGGTCGTGCAACGCTGTACCCAAATAAAATTGATATCCTTTTTTTTTCCCCCACAAATAGAGCTTTCTTTTGGTGGTATTTAATCACCTGTGCGATTTTTATTTTTTTGCGCTATAAATGAAAAAACTATTCTGAAAAAAAAAAACCCAATATTTTTCACATTCGGCTATATAAAACATTCCCCAAAAAAAAAAAAATGTAAAATCTAATTTTTTCATACGTTTAGGCCAATTTGTTTTCTGCTATATACTTTTGGTAAAAAAAAAAAAAAAAAATCGCAATAAGCGTATATTGATTGGTTTGCGCTTACCGCGTCTACAAACTAGGGGAAAGATTTATGTAATTTTTATTGGTTTTTTTTTTTTTTTTTTACTAGTAATGGCGGAGATCTGCAACATTGCGGCAGACAGACTGGACCCCTAACTGACATTTTTGACACTTTTGGGGAGGACCAGTGACATTACTACAGTAATCAGTGCTAAAAATATGCACTGTCACTGTACTAATGACACTGGCAGGGAAGGATTTAACCTAGTGGGTGATCAAAGGGTTAAATGTAAGTCTAGGGGAGTGGTTACTAACTGTGGGGGGAGGGGCTTGTGAAATGACCATATAGACCTGTGATCCTATATAGAAGGATCACAGGATCTTCGTGATCATTCCAGAGAGAAGAACGGTCAGATGTGTTTCCAACAGCTGACCGCCCTTGTCTCTCAGCGGGGAGCGATTGCGGGTGGCCGGTGACAAAATCGCGGCCACCAGTCCCGTGCATCGGCATCCTCGCTGCCGAGTGGGGATGGTAGCGCGCCGGTGGCAGCGCGCGCTCGCCCCCTAGCTACAGGCTCGCAACTGACGCAGTACTACGTTGGTTCGCGCAGGAGGGCTGCCTGCCGGCGGGCGGTCCGGATAGGGTTAATGAATTAAAAATAAAAAAAACACAATATATAACCCAGTTTTTATGTAAGATATGAAAGATGACGTTGCGCTGAGTAAATAGATATCTAACATGTCACGCTTTAAAATTGCGCAAAACTGGAATGGCGCCAAACTACAGTACCTAAAAATCTCTTAAATTCTTTACAGGTCACCTGTTTAGCGGTACAGAGGAGTTCTAGTACTAGAAATATTACTCTCATTCTGACGGTCGCGATGATACCTCACATGTGTGGTGCGAACCCCGGGGGCGTGACCTTGTGTGGGCGTAGCCATATGTGGGCGTGACCTGCGTATGCGTTCACCACTGTGTGTGAGCACGGGGGGATGGGGGCACTTTAAAATGATTATTATATTTTTTTACTTTAGAATCCCCTGTGATGACAATAAAGCATGACAGGTCCTCTTTATTTTTTTATGTTTTATTACAGGTACTTATATAATGTTTATGATGCTTATATAATGCTGTCAATTTACGCAGTGCTTTACATGTATATGAATTGTACATTCACATCAGTCCCTGTCCTCAAGGTCTTTATGAAAAGATCTGGGGGTGGGAGGGGGGGGGATTTGTGCTGGGAGGGGGGAGAGGATGTGTACTCAGAGGGGAAATTTAAGGGGTAGAGGATTTGTGCTAGAAGAGGTAACAATGGTAGAGGGGGAGGGTAATTGTGCTAGGAGGGGACATTTTTTGTTTGGGGGGATTTGTGCTATTAGGGATGATGGGGGGGGGGGGGGATTGGTACTGGGAGGAAGGGATGGGGGGGTTGTGCTGGGAGGGGGGAGAGGATGTGTACTCGGAGGGGAAATTTGAGGGGGTAGATATTTTGTGCTAGGAGGGGGGGTTGATGCTAGAAGAGGTCATATGGTAGAGGGGGGAGGGGATTTGTGCTAGTAGGGATGATTGGGAGGGGGGGTATTTGTACTGGGAGGGGGGGAACGGGGGCGGGGGAGTTTGTGCTGGGAGGGGGGAGAGGATGTGTACTCGGAGGGGAAATTTGAGGGGTAGATTTTTTGTGCTAGGAGGGGGGTTGATGCTAGAAGAGGATATATGGTAGAGGGGGGAGGGGAATTGTGCTAGGAGGGAAAATTTATTGTTTGGGGGGATTTGTACTGGGAGGGATGATGGGGGGGGATTTGTACTGGGGGGTTGTACTAAGAGGGGTTGGGGGGGAGGGGATTTGTGCTGTGATGGCGGAGAGAGGATGTGTACTCGGAGGGGAAATTTGAGTGGTAGAGTATTTGCGCTAGGAGGGGGGTTGATGCTAGAAGAGGCTATATGGTAGAGGGGGGAGGGGACTTGTGCTAGGAGGGGACATTTTTTGTTTGCGGGGATTTGTGCTGGGAGGGATGATTGGGAGGGATTTGTACTGGGGGGGTTGTACTAGGAGGGGTTGGGGGGATTTGTGCTGTGAAGGCGGAGAGGATGTGTACTCGGAGGGGGGGAGTGGTAGAGTATTTGCGCTAGGAGGGGGGTTGATGCTAGAAGAGGATATATGGTAGAGGGGGGGAGGAGAATTGTGCTAGGAGGGGACATTTTTTTGTTGGGGGGGGGGGTTTGTGCTAGAAGGGATGATTGGGGGGGATTTGTACTGGGGGGGTTGTACTAAGAGGGGTTGGGGGGGGGATTTGTGCTGGAAGGGCAGAGAGGATGTGTACTCGGGAGGGGAAATTTGAAGGGTAGAGAATTTGTGCTAGGAGGGGGATTTGTATTAGAAGAGGTGATATAGTAGAGGGGGAGGGGAATTGTGCTAGGAGGGGACATTTTTTGTTTGGGGGGGATTTGTGCTAGTAGGTATGATTTTGGGGTATTTGTGCAAGGAGTGGAAATTGGGGAGGGGGTTGTGCTGGGAGGAGAGAATATGTGTGCTTGGAGGGGAAATTTGAGGGGTAGAGGATTTGTGCTAGGAGGCATGATTTTTTTTGGGCGGGGGGCAAAGATTTTTGCTAGGAAGGGAAATTTCAGCAGGGGGTGACTTTGTATTGGGAGGGGGTTAATGCTTAGGATGCATGCTGATTAGGGCTCAATTTTTTTTTGGGGGGGGGGGATTTTTGCTGACACATAATGCTCATACATCTTCGTGGGGGGGGGGGGTGCAGTGTGGCATGTTCACCCTGGGCTCTAGGTGACCTTGTCCCTGTACTGACAGCAGGGATCATTTTTCCTGCATGTGTACACGCCCGTCTGAATGCACTTTAAGCTTAAGGGGGGACCTTTGTGGGCAGTAAAATTGCGGTTCAACCATGTGTTTTTTTCTGCCCCCCAAACTGCAAAAATGAGCCCTTACATGTGTTTAATTAAAGCTTTTATCCTGGAGATCATCCATAAAGCTAATATGAGATTTCAGTAATTGGGCTGACACACCCTATAAATGTGATTTCTATGGCCAGGCTGTGTATACATTGGATATCCGCCTCACTGAGCGCCTACAGAGGAATATTTATAAAGCGGTGAATGGGACGTCTTCCAAAGAGGGGAATCAGACACAGACATGCACCTGGAAGATTCACCTGCAGCAAAGGTTTGGTGAATGTCAGCTTTATATATACGCCCCTTAACCTGCACCAACCATGCCGGCCATCCCAATCTCTGGCCTCTCTGAATATTCAACTGGCCTCTCTGAATCCCCCCCCAATTCTGTACACCTGACCCCTGCGCTCATCTATTAGCAAAGGGCGACGATCACAACATCATTCCTCAATTGGCATTGCTCTCTTTATTTTATTTATTTATTTTGGAGGTCGCCCCGTCCTGACACCCCTCCCTGGGAGGCACCACATCGCTCTCTCTGCCTACGTGCGTCACCGGGACAATTGCTATAGGTGACAAGTCCCTTATCAATGCACCTGCACGGAGGGAGGGGGGGGAGGAGACAAGAGACGGAACCTGCTCTAGGTGAGACTTCCAGACAGACAGGTCGGGCCAGATTCTAGGAGCCGCTCTGGGCCAGGTGAGACTGCCTGACAAAAAGCCTGACGGTGCGAACGCTCGGGTCACAATCAGGAGGAGGGAGAGGAGAGAAGAGAGAGAGAGAGACCAGAGGAGGTCTGGATGAGGAGGTGAGTGTGATGGGTCCTCATTAAATCCTGGAATATACAGAAGAGGAAATAAGGCTTTGGAAGGAATAATAGTATAGAGATAGATAAGAGCGTGTGCAGAGCCGCCGGTACCAGCGACTACATGCCAAGGACAGATTCAGAGGTTGCCAGGCAGATAAACAGCAGAGCCAGTTCAGCAGGTACGAGACGGGCACCAAAACTGGGATCCGTCACCTTAAAGTGTATTATTATAGAGTGATACTCTATCTCCTGTCTGATCAATGTTTATAAACACTGTTACATTGTATCTCTCTATCTCCTGCCTGATCAATGTTTATAAACACTGTTACATTGTATCTCTCTATCTCCTGTCTTACATAGTTACATAGTAGTTGAGGTTGAATAAGGCTACATTCACACCTGAGCGTAGCGTTTTTCGCACGTTTTTTACCGCGATTTTACCACGATTTTTACCGCGATTTACAGCCGTTTTTTGTGCAGGCGTTTTTAGATTGAATAGAGACCAATGGAAAACGCCTGTAATCTGCCCAAAAAGAAGCTCATGTACTTTTTTGAGCGTTGGGCATTTTGTTCACAACATCAAAACGCTCAGATGTGAACAGGGGCCATTGAAATGAATAGGATTTGTCTTGTTGGGCGTTTTGAGAGCTGATTCTAGAGCAGAAAAACTCCCCAAAAACGCCCCAAAACGCCTACATGTGAACGGAGTCTAAAGACAATAGTCCATCCAGTTCAACCTGTGTAGGTGTGTGTGGCCGTAATCATCTCACATAGCCCTGAATGTTCTGATCCTTGAGATGTACGTCTAAGAGTCTTTTGAAAGCCACAATACTTCCCGCAGAAACCACCTCTTGTGGTAGAGAATTCCACATTCTTGTAGCCCTAACAGTAAAGAACCCCCTGCGTTGCCTGAGGTTAAAACGCTTCTCCTCTAATCGCACTGTATGCCCTCGAGTCCTCATGCAATTCTTGCGACTGAATCGTTTTTCTTTTTCTATGCTGAGATCACCATTGAGGTATTTGTAAATTGCTATCATGTCCCCTCTCAGGGAGAATAAATCAAGCGATTGCAAACGTTCTTCATAATTAAGGTCCTCCAATTCCCTATTTAGTTTAGTTGCCCTTCTCTGGACTCTCTCCAGCTCCAACACCTCCTTTCTGAGGACTGGCGACCAGAACAAATTATATAAGGGCGACATTTTTTATCTTAGGTTTTGGGAAGCGTTAGATCAGGGGTCTTCAATCTATGGCCCTCCAGTTGTTCAGGAACTACAATTCCTATCATGCTTAGTCATGTCTGTCAATATCAGAGTTTTACAGTGCCTTATGGGATGTGTAGTTCCGCAACAGCTGGAGGGCCGTAGTTTGAGGATCCCTGCGTTAGATCCTCTGTCCTGTTTTTGCTGCTGTATGCGACCCCCCTCTCTTTGTCACCAAGACAGAAAGTTAGGAGGAATTCAAAATTTTTGAGATGAAATCAAAACATCTCCCAATGGGGACAACTGTTTCCTGTGACAACTATCTAAAGCTAACCATACACCGGTAGAAGATAGTTTGAATGTTTCTACGGAAATTCAGAGAAATTGCTGTCCATCACTAAGCCAACTTTTGTTCAAATGCAAATTCAGAATATTCCTCTTGCTATCGCCGAGTCCAGTTTTGTTTGAACATTCGTATGCAAATATTTAAAAAATTGTTCACCAGAGCATTCCGTCTTGCCATCATGGAGTCAAATTTTTTTTTAAAAGTTCCTATGAAAAATTCAGAATAATTGTCTATCAGGGCATTCTATCTTATTATCACAATTTTTTTTTTTTAAACGTTCCAATGCAAATTCAGAACATTGTTCTTCAGAGTATTTCATCTTCCTATCACTGAGTCCAATTTTGTTTAAATTTTTGTATGAAAAATTAAAAAAAAAAAAAAATTGTTCTTCAGAGCATTCCATCTTGTTATCACTGAGTCCGATTTTGTTTGAACGTTTGTATGAAAATTCTAAAAAAAAAAAAAAAAAAAATGTGTTTATCAAAGCATTTCGTCTTACCGTCACAATCACTTGAGTCAAATCACCTGAAAGTTCCTCGAAAAGTTCAGGGCAATTGTCCATCAGGGCACTCCATCTTGTAATCACTAAGTCTAATCTAGTTTGAAAGTTCTTATGCGAATTCTGAAAATTGTTCTTCAGAGCATTCCATCTTGCATTCACCGAGTACAGCTTTTCTTGAATTTTCGTATGTAAGTTCTAAAAAAAATTTGTTCATCAGAGCATTCCGTCTTGCCATCATGGAGTCAAATTTTTTTTAAAAGTTCCTAGGAAAAATTCAGAATAATTGTCTATCAGGGCATTCTTATCTTATCACTGAGTCAATTTATTTATTTTTTTAAACGTTCCAATGCAAATTCAGAACATTGTTCTTCAGGGCATTCCATTTTGCTATCACTGAGTCCAATTTTGTTTAAACTTTTGTATGAAAATTCTAAAATTCAAAAAAAATTGTTCTTCAGAGCCTTCCATCTTGCTATCACTGAGTCCAATTTTGTTTGAAATTTTGTATGAAAATTCTAAAAAAAGAAAAAAAAAATGTGTTCAAAGCATTTCGTCTTGCCGTCACCTGAGTCGAATCACTTGAAAGTTCCTCGAAAAGTTCAGGGCAATTGTCCATCAGAGCCCTCCATCTTGTAATCACTAAGTCTAATCTAGTTTGAAGGTTCTTATGCAAATTCTGAAAATTGTTCTTCAGAGCATTCCATCTTGCATTCACCGAGTACAGCTTTTCTTGAATTTTCGTATGTAAATTCTAAAAAAAAATTTGTTCCATCAGAGCATTCTGTCCTGCTGTCATTGAGTCAAATTTTGTTTGAAAGTTCCTATGAAACATTTTGGCATCACTAATCGAATGAGTTTCAGTTGTCCTTATGCAAACTTTAAAAAATGTTTCTTAGGAGCAATCCTTCTTGTCACCGTTGAGGCAAATTTTGTTGGAATGTTGTAATGCAAATTCTGAAAATTGTTTTTCAGAGCGTTCCAGCTTGCCATTATTGAGTCAAAAGTTGTTCTAAAATTCCTATGGAAAAATCGGCCCTCAGAGCTTTCCGTCTTACCATAATTAAGTTGAATTTTGCTCCAATGTTCCTACAGAGATTCTGAAAAAAAATCATTCTTAACCACTTAAGCCCCGGAGGATTTTCCTGCTAAACGACCAGAGGGTATTTTGCGATTCGGCACTGCGTGACTTTAACAGACAATTGCGCGGTCATGCGACGCTGTATCTAAACAAATTTGGCGTCCTTTTTTTCCCACAAACAGAGCTTTCTTTTGGTGGTATTTGATCACCCGTGCGATTTTTACTTTTTGCGCTATAAACAAAAAAAGAGCATACATTTTGCAAAAATAACAATATTTTTCACATTTTTTTATATGAAATTCCCCAAAAAAAAATGTAAAAATCAAAATTTTTTTAAATTTTCGGCCAATTTGTTTTATGCTACCTATGTTTGGTAAAAAAAATCACAAAAAGCGTATTTTGATTGGTTTGCGCAAAAGTTATCGCGTTTACTAACAAAGGGAAAGATTTCTGTCATTTTTGGTGTTTTTTTTTTTAACGTGTAATGGCGGCGATCTGCGATTTTTTTTGCGGTACTGCGACATTGGGGCGGACAGATCGGACCCTTGACTGACATTTTTGACACTTTTGGGGTTACCAGTGACATTTCTACAGTAATCAGTGCTATATATATGCACTGTTACTGTAAAAATGCACTGGTAGTGAAGGGGTTAACTTTATTTGGGAGGGAGGGGCTGTGTGTGTCCCTAGGGGCGTGATTCTTACTGTGATTGGCTGTGGCTCTAGCTGTAAGGACACTGATCAACGGATCTACATACTAGATCCGAGTGATCAGTGTTTTTACAGCGAGGAGAATGACAGGTGGTTTGTTTACACAAGCTGCCTGACATTCTCCTTCTCCCCCGCCGATCGCCGAGTGACCGGCGGACATCGGGTCCGCTGGTCACACGCGCGGGGGGGTCCGTGACCGCGCGGGAGCGGGAGCGCGCCTCCGCGGGCGCGCGCTCGCTCCCCAGAGCCTCACAGGGGAGCGACGTAGACCTACGTCACTCTGCCTGTGAGGGGCCGACTGCCGCAGTAAATATACTGTGAGCAGTCGGCAAGCGGTTAAGAGCGTTTCATTTTGCCAATATTGAGTTCAAATTCATTTGAATGTTTCTACAGAAAGTCTGAAAAACGTAGTCAGAGCATTCTGTCTTGCCATCATTAAGTCAAATTTAATTTGAAAGTTCTTATGAAAAGTTCAGAATAATTGTTTGTCAGACCATTCCATATAGTCATCAATGAGCTGAATTATTTTCAATTATTCATATGCAAATTTTGAAAAAAAATATTCATTAGAGTTATCCTTGAGTCAAATTCTGTTGGAACGTCGTTATGCAAATTCTGAAATTTGTTTTTCAGAACGTTCCATCATTGAGTTTAAATTTGTTCTAAATTTCCGAAGGAACAATCGTTCCTCAGAGCACACCATAAATGAGTGGATTTTTGTTCCAACGTTCCTACAGAAATTCTTTAGAGCAGGGATCTCCAAACGACGGCCCTCCAGCTGTTGCGGAACTACACATCCCATGAAGCATTGTAGAACCCTGAGAATCACAGACATGGTATGATGGGAATTATAGTTCCTGAACAACTGGAGGGCCATAGTTCGGGAGACCTTCCATTTTGAGTTTAGATCATTCCATTTTGCCATCACTGAGTCAATTTTGTTTGAAGGTTCCAAGGAAATTCTGAAAAATCATTCAGCGTTCCATTTTGCCATCATTCAGTTCAAATTAGTTTTAACGTTTCTACAAAATTTCTGAAAAACTGTCAGAGCATTACGTCTTGCTATCATTGAGTCAAATAATTTTATTCAAAAGCCCTTAAGATTTGCTACTTGAATGGAATCCCAGATAAATCAAGCAGGTTTCTTTAGGGCCTAGGACATGCGCGTTACACTATGTATGAATTTTCCCCAAATGAAATCCAAATTAATGTTTGTCCATTCGAGAAAAAATTTCCATCCTGTGCCTTTGATTTTTCCTAACACTTCAATCAAAGACAAATCTTTAATTTGAGATCAATAACCATAATAAAATCGAACGTTCAGAAAATTGGACAAAATGTGACTGATGTATGGCCAGCTAAAGACAACCTTTTTGCCCCCACAGGGACTCTTGAAATAATTTTGAGGTCTCAAAGGAACCCCTGGCCAAAACTTGATTACCTCCAGTGCTTTAAGTGGGCCGGTATGCACTGGTACTCAGTACCGCCACTTCCAAATATGGCTCTTGAGCATACCGCCACCTCTCCGTGCGACTTAGCATACCAGTACGCTCATTTTGGACATCTGCGCCCTCAATTGCCCCCCCAAGAATATTTCCCACTCCAGAGCCAGACCGGTCACCACCAGTGAGTCCCCCTGCTCCGGAGTCCCAGCCCAGACCAGGGGGGGTGCTCTGTGGGGACCCTGATGTGGGGTGGGGGGCGACAAAATTTATAGGCTATAATAGAGTACCGGCAGCTCTTTTGGGCCACTTAAAGCACTGATTACATCTACAGGTCACGGTAGCTTGATCAGTAAGCTCTAGAAGAAGAATAAAGAAAATGGCCTACGAAGAGTATTGGACACCCAGAGTGGATTATTTTACAACCCTGCGGCAATAACAATTTAATGAAACAAACAATAATGGCTGGAAGGGAAAAACAAACTATGAGCGTTGTAGTGTCCAATTACAGTAGTTGTTGATAGAAAAGCTTCCTCTTACTTTGGTAGTCAATAGAATGCCTCCTCATGTTGGTGGTCGATGAAGAAAACCCCTTACATTGGTGATCGGTGTAGAAATGGTCCCTTACATTGAATGTCCATGAGAAATTGTCTCCTTACATTGGTGGTCAATGGAAAATGTCCCCTAATGCTGGTGTTTAATGGAGAAACCCCCTTACATTGATAGTCAGTGTAGAAGTGTCCCATTGCATTGGATGCACATGGTAAATTGTCACTTTAATAATAATAGGCAATAGAAAATGCCCCTCACATTTTATGGTAAATGAAGAAACCCCTTACATTGGTGATCAGTGTGGAAACGACCCCTTATATTGAAAGTCAGAAGAGACGTCTCCTCTTACATTGTTAGTTAAAAAAAAAGTGCCCCCTCACATTGGCTGTCAGTGGACAAAAAGGCCCTTTTTTATGTCAGTGCAGAAGGGACCGTTTACTTTGGATGTCAGTGGGAAATCGACCCCTTACATTGGTGGTCAATGGAAAAAGCCCCCTTATGTTGGTGGTCAATAGAGAAAATCCCTTACATTGGTGATCAGTGTAAAAGTGACCCCTTACATTGAATGTCAGTGGGAAATTGTCACCTTTACATTGGTGGTCAATGGAAAAATGCCCTCTCACATTGATGGTCAGTGGACAAAAAAGCCCTTTTTTTTGGTCATTAGTGCACAAGGGACCCTTTACTTTGGATGCCAGTGAGAAATTATCTCCTGACATCGATGGTCAATGGAGAAAACCCCTTACATTGGTGATCAGTGTGGAAGTGACCGTTACATTGGAAGTCAGTGGTAAATTGTCCCGTTACATTGATGATCAATGGAAAATGCCCCCTCACATTGGAATGGGTCAATGAACAAAACACCCTTTTTTTGGTGATCGGTGAGGAATTGACCCCTTACATTGGATGTCAATGGTAAATTGTCCCTTTACATTGATGGTCAATAGAAAATGCCCTTAACGTTGGTATTCAATCGATAAAAAACCCCTTACATAGTCACCCTTCCATTAGTGGTCAATAGAAAAATGCCCCCTCATGTTGATATTCAAGAAGAAAGGCCCCTTAATGACAGAGATCGGTGTAGACGTGACCTCTTACATTGGATGACAGTGGGAAGTTGTCGCCCTTGATGATCAATAGAAAAGCAAAACCTTTTTTCCTTAGTTTTACATAGAGTGGGGAAGGGTTAGACCGTATGACCAGTTTTTCTTGTTGTCGGTGTCCACCCTTCTATTTTAGTCTCAAAAACTTTTGTCACAGAGACAGAAAGCTAGGGGAAATCCAAAACTTATGAGTTGTCATCTTAGCAAGAGATGAAGCAAAATTCTCCAATGGGAACATTGGTTCCTGTGACAGTTGACCCAGAATTGGGAATTCCATTCTTCTGAAAAAGGACAATTATTTCCTGTTTCTGGTGGATCATAGACTTAATCATAGCATGTGATACCAAGCTGACATTCCTAAAGCTGGCACCTTCTTCCTTGTATTAATAGAGGAATAGTCTCTAGAGAGATATAATTTTGCCTCTGTACAGATCATCAGTAAGACCTCATCTGAAATACGCAGTTCAGTTTTGGGCACCAATGCACAAAAAGGATATCCGAGATCTGGAGAAAGTGCAGAGAAGGGCAACCAAAGGGATAGGAGGAATGGAGGAGCTCAGCTATGAGGAATGATTAGAGGAACTGAATTTATTTCTCTCTTGAGAAGAGGAGATTAATAGGGGGATATGATCACCATGAATAAATACATGAGGGGGGTATGATCACCATGTATAGATACATAAGGGGGTATGATCACCATGTATAGATACATAAGGGGGTATGATCACCATGTATAAATACATAAGGGGGGTATGATCACCATGTATAAATACATAAGGGGGGATATGATCACCATGTATAAATACATAAGGGGGGATATGATCACCATGTATAAATACATAAGGAATGATATGATCCCCATGTATAAATACATCAGGGGGGATATGATCACCATGTATAAATACATAAGGGGGTATGATCACCATGTATAAATACATAAGGGGGGTATGATCACCATGTATAAATACATAAGGGGGGATATGATCACCATGTATAAATACATAAGGAATGATATGATCCCCATGTATAAATACATCAGGGGGGATATGATCACCATGTATAAATACATAAGGGGGGGATATGATCACCATGTATAAATACATAAGGAATGATATGATCCCCATGTATAAATACATAAGGGGGGATATGATCTCCATGTATAAATAGATAAGGGGGGGGATATGATCACCATGTATAAATACATAAGGAAGGATATGATTACCATGTATAAATACATAAGGGGGGATATGATCACCATATATAAATACATAAGGGGGGATATGATCACCATGTATAAATACATAAGGGGGGATATGATCACCATGTATAAATACATAAGGGGGGATATGATCACCATGTATAAATACATAAGGGGGGATATGATGATCTCCATCTATAAATATATAATGGTGGTAATGATCACCATGTATAGATACATAAGGGGGGATATGATCTCCATGTGTATATATACATAAGGGGGGATATGATCACCATGTATAGATACATAAGGGGGGAATATGATCACCATGTATAAATACATAAGGGGGGATATGATCACCATGTAAAAATACATAAGGGGGGATATTATCACCATGTATGTATAAATACTTAAGGGGATATGATCACCATGTATAAATACATAAGGGGGGTATGATCACCATGTATAAATACATAAGGGGGGTATGATCACCATGTATAAATACATAAGGGGGGTATGATCTCCATGTATAAATACATAAGGGGAGGATATGATCACCATGTATAAATAGATAAGGGGGGATATGATCTCCATGTATAAATACATAAGGGGAGGATATGATCACCATGTATAAATAGATAAGGGGGGATATGATCACAGTGGTGTAGTGGTTAGCACTTTCACCTAGCAGCAAGAGGGTCGCTGGTTCGAATCCCAACCACGACACTACCTGCCTGGAGTTTGCATGTTCTCCCTGTGCCTGCGTGGGTTTCCTCCCACACTCCAAAGACATGCTGGTAGTAGGTTAATTGGATCCTGTATAAAATTGGCCCTACTATGTATGTATGAATGTGAGTTAGGGACCTTAGATTGTAAGCTCCTTGAGGGCAGGGACTGATGTGAATGTGTAATGTATATGTAAAGCGCTGCGTAAATTGACAGCGCTATATAAGTACCTGAAACAAATAATAAATGTATAAATAGATAAGGGGGGATATGATCACCATGTATAAATATTTAATGGGGTAATGATCACCATGTTTAGATACATAAGGGGGGAAATGATCACCATGTATAAATATATAGGTGGTCCATATAGTGAGCTTGGAGTGGAGTTATTCATGTAAGAACATTGCAAAGATCAAGGGGGCACTCTTTGTGCCTGGAGAAAAAGAGAGTCAACCTTTACATACAGAAAGGGTTCTTTACAGTAAGAGCTGTAAAACCCCAGAATAAACTCCCTCAAGAACTGGTTTTAGTCAGCTCAGTCAAGAAAAAGCTGGTTGTGTTTCTAAATGTATATAATACAACTGTCTAGAAACATTTACAAGTAACAACATCACATATTGTTGATTCAGGGAATATCTGATTACATTAGGAAGGATTTTTTATTTTCACGGTTGGATCACATTGGATCATGCTTTAATGGGTTTTATTTTTTTTTTTGCCTTCCTCTGGATCAACAATAGCTATAGGGTTTGGTCATGGAGGTTTGCGTTGGTTAAACTTGATGGACTTGTGTCATTTGTCAGCCTATGTAAATATGTTTCCAGGATAGAAAGTGACGGTTAAACTCCCCTGCAGGATATGGACAGCAAAAAACAAAAACAAAAAAATCTTGAAAGGGGTTTAAAGCCCTTCCTTGCTCTACTACCTACAATATAAATAAGAAGAAAAAAAAAAGTTTTGTCATTTTTCTTTTTCTCGCTAATATATATATATATATATATATATACAGTGCCTTGGGAAAGTATTCGGCCCCCTTGAACTTTGCGACCTTTTGCCACATTTCAGGCTTCAAACATAAAGATATAAAACTGTAATTTATTGGATATTTCAAACTTTGTTAACAAATAAAAAACTGACAAATTGGGCATGCAAAATTATTCAGCCCCCTTAAGTTAATACTTTGTAGCTCCACCTTTTGCTGCGATTACAGCTGTAAGTCGCTTGGGGTATGTCTCTATCAGTTTTGCACATCAAGAGACTGAAATTTTTGCCCATTCCTCCTTGCAAAACAGCTCGAGCTCAGTGAGGTTGGATGGAGAGCGTTTGTGAACAGCAGTTTTCAGTTCTTTCCACAGATTCTCGATTGGATTCAGGTCTGGACTTTGACTTGGCCATTCTAACACCTGGATATGTTTATTAATGAACCATTCCATTGTAGAGTTTGCTTTATGTTTTGGATCATTGTCTTGTTGGAAGACAAATCTCCGTCCCAGTCTCAGGTCTTTTGCAGACTCCATCAGGTTTTCTTCCAGACTGGTCCTGTATTTGGCTCCATCCATCTTCCCATCAATTTTAACCATCTTCCCTGTCCCTGCTGAAGAAAAGCAGGCCCAAACCATGATGCTGCCACCACCATGTTTGACAGTGGGGATGGTGTGTTCAGGGTGATGAGCTGTGTTGCTTTTACGCCAAACATAACGTTTTGCATTGTTGCCAAAAAGTTCAATTTTGGTTTCATCTGACCAGAGCACCTTCTTCCACATGTTTGGTGTCTCCCAGGTGGCTTGTGGCAAACTTTAAACAACACTTTTTATGGATATCTTTAAGAAATGGCTTTCTTCTTGCCACTCTTCCATAAAGGCCAGATTTGTGCAGTATACGACTGATTGTTGTCCTATGGACAGAGTCTCCCACCTCAGCTGTAGATCTCTGCAGTTCATCCAGAGTGATCATGGGCCTCTTGGCTGCATCTCTGATCAGTCTTCTCCTTGTATGAGCTGAAAGTTTAGAGGGACGGCCAGGTCTTCGCAGTGGCGGAGCTAGACTTTTAAAACAGGGGTGGCAAAGGGGTGGCTAGGTATTATTTTGGGGGGTCAATATACAAAGTGTAATTTAGTGTCAGATTCGTCCACCGCAATGTCGCAGTCCCTCTAATGATCGCTGCCATTACTAGTAAAGACAGGATACAGGTGGTGGTGATCAGAGGATACAGACAGGATACAGGTTTGCCCCCAATGATTATTGCAGAGTGCCACAGCAATGCCCCCAATGATTATTGCAGAGTGCCACAGCAATGCCCCCAATGATTATTGCAGAGTGCCACAGCCTTGCCCCCAATGATTATTGCAGAGTGCCACAGCCTTGCCCCCAATGATTATTGCAGAGTGCCACAGCAATGCCCCCAATGATTATTGCAGAGTGCCACAGCAATGCCCCCAATGATTATTGCAGAGTGCCACAGCAATGCCCCCAATGATTATTGCAGAGTGCCACAGCAATGCCCCCAATGATTATTGCAGAGTGCCACAGAAATGCCCCCAATGATTATTGCAGAGTGCCACAGCCTTGCCCCCAATGATTATTGCAGAGTGAGACAGCAATGCCCCCAATGATTATTGCAGAGTGAGACAGCCTTGCCCCCAATGATTATTGCAGAGTGAGACAGCAATGCCCCCAATGATTATTGCAGAGTGAGACAGCCTTGCCCCCAATGATTATTGCAGAGTGAGACGGCAATGCCCCCAATGATTATTGCAGTGAGACAGCCTTGCCCCCAATGATTATTGCAGAGTGCCACAGCAATGCCCCCAATGATTATTGCAGAGTGCCACAGAAATGCCCCCAATGATTATTGCAGAGTGAGACAGCCTTGCCCCCAATGATTATTGCAGTGAGACAGCAATGCCCCCAATGATTATTGCAGAGTGCCACAGAAATGCCCCCAATGATTATTGCAGAGTGAGACAGCAATGCCCCCAATGATTATTGCAGAGTAAGACAGCCTTGCCCCCAATGATTATTGCAGTGAGACAGCCTTGCCCCCAATGATTATTGCAGAGTGCCACAGAAATGCCCCCAATGATTATTGCAGAGTGAGACAGCAATGCCCCCAATGATTATTGCAGAGTGCCACAGCATTTGCCCGCAATCATTGCAGAGTGCCAGCGTCGCCCCCCCCCCCCCCCCCATGAGACCGGCTTACTTACCTCACGGACGGACGGTCATCACAGCAGCTTATCATCGGTCCGCGGCTCCCTGCATCTTCTCAGTCCTCCCGCCGGCGCCTCCTCGACCAATGGCACGGCATTTGCCATTCGGCCAATCAGGAAGCGGGAGGACCCGCTCCCTGATTGGCCGGAGGAGGATCCATGTGACAATAGCGAATTTTCATTCGCTATTGTCACAGAATGGGCGGGCTCGGCTTCGGGACGCACTGTTCTGCTGCTCCCTGACCCTGGCCGCCAGCTTAGAGGGATCAGCCGGTTCTGCGAACCGGCTGATCCCATCCCACCACTGCCTGTGATTCCTCCGCTGCCAGCCTGGATCGGGGTGGCAACAGGGGTGGCAGGGACTTTTTCTGGGGTGTCAATTGACACCCCAGCTAACCCTCTGGCTCCGCCACTGGGTCTTCGTAGATTTGCAGTGGTCTGATACTCCTTCCATTTCAATATTATCGCTTGCACAGTGCTCCTTGGGATGTTTAAAGCTTAGGAAATCTTTTTGTATCCAAATCCGCTTTTAAACTTCTCCACAACAGTATCTCGGACCTGCCTGGTATGTTCCTTGTTCTTCATGATGCTCTCTGC
Source organism: Pelophylax lessonae (assembly GCF_965119305.1). Classification (NCBI taxonomy): domain Eukaryota; kingdom Metazoa; phylum Chordata; class Amphibia; order Anura; family Ranidae; genus Pelophylax; species Pelophylax lessonae. Next base: position 33,805,634 of record NC_138774.1, read on the forward strand.
TCTTTAAACGGACCTCTGAGACTATCACAGTGCAGGTGCATTTATACGGAGACTTGATTACACACAGGTGGATTCTATTTATCATCATTAGTCATTTAGGTCAACATTGGATCATTCAGAGATCCTCACTGAACTTCTGGAGAGAGTTTGCTGCACTGAAAGTAAAGGGGCTGAATAATTTTGCACGCCCAATTTTTCAGTTTTTTATTTGTTAACAAAGTTTGAAATATCCAATAAATTTCGTTCCACTTCATGATTGTGTCCCACTTGTTGTTGATTCTTCACAAAAAATTACAGTTTTATATCTTTATGTTTGAAGCCTAAAATGTGGCAAAAGGTCGCAAAGTTCAAGGGGGCCGAATACTTCCGCAAGGCACTGTATATATATATATATATATCTATATGTATGTATATATATATATATATATATATATATATATATATATATATATATATATAATTTTTGCATGATAATATATATTATAATTATATATTCCCCCCCCCCCCCCTTTCTTCCCTTATTCGTTAAGCTACAATAAACATCATTAAAACATTTTTTTTTTGTCTCTACATATTAAAAAAGGCCATCCAAGTCACCTTTTTTTTTTTTTTACTACTTTATAAATGTTCTAGAGTTGTCACCAGAGTAGGAGAAGGGAGATCCTCTAATAGGGACAAAGATTTTAGTGACATATGTCTAAGTTGGGCAACCCCTTCATTTTTTTTACTTTTTAAATCAGACTTTTTTTTTTTTTTTAGAATATTTAAAGATATTTTAGAACAGATAGCACATGCATCCACGCTGCTGTAGAGAAGTCTTTCTCACCATTTTTAACAAAGAGGATCCCTTGAAATAACTTTCTGGTTTTGGGAGACCCTGGCCAAAAATGACTATAGCTACTGCTTCTGGTACATTACATTGTACACAATGTGGTATATACTGTATGGCATATTGGACAGCTTGGGGCGGATCTATGTGACAAAAGAATATTCAGTACAGAAAAAAAAATTAAACAAATCATAATTTGACCAGAAAAACAATGCAGAGAGTAGAGGTTGCAGTGATTCCTCACATTGGTGGTCAGTAGAGCAACGCTGCCTTTAATTGACAGTGTCGGTTGAGATGTGCATTTACATTGGTGGTCAGTGGGAAAGGAAGAATGCTCCTTATATTGGTGGTCACTGGGAAGAATGCTCCTTATATTGGTGGTCACTGGGAAGAATGCTCCTTATATTGGGGGTCAGTGGGAAGGGAATAAAGCTCCTTATATTGGGGGTCAGTGGGAAGAATGCTCCTTACATCGGTGATCAGTGGGAAGAATGCCCTAAATTGGTGATCAGTGAAAGTATTCTCCTTACATTGGTGGTCAATAAGAAGAATGTCCCTTACATTGATTGTCAGTGAGAAGAATGCCCCTTAAATTTGTGATCAGTGGGAAGAATGCTCCTTACCTTTGTGGTCAGTGGGAAGAATGCTCCTTACATTGGGGGTCAGTGGGAACAATGTCCCTTACCTTGGTGGTCAGTGGGAAGAATGCTCCTTACATTGGGGGTCAGTGGGAAGAATGCTCCTTACATTGGTGGTCAGTGGAAAAATGTTCCTTAAATTAGTGGACAGTGGGTAGAATGCCCTTAAATTGGTGATCATTGGGAAGAATGCTCCTTACATTGATTGTCACTGGGAAGAATGCCCCTTAAATTGGTGGTCAGTGGGAAGAATGTTCCTTACATTGGTGGTCAGTGGGAAGAATGTTCCTTACATTGGTGGTCAGTGGAAAAATGTTCCTTACACTAGTGGTCAGTGGGTAGAATGCCCTTAAATTGGTGATCACGTGGAAGTATTCTCCTTACATTGGTGGTCAATAAGAAGAATGCCCCTTACATTGGTGATCAGTGGGAAGAATGCTCCTTACATTAGTGGTCAGTGGGAAGAATGCTCCTTACATTGGAGGTCAGTTGAAAGAATGTTCCTTACATTGGAGGTCTGTGGGAAGAATGCCCCTTACATTGGTGGTCAGTGGGAAGAAGGAGGAGGACACACCCAAAGAGCTCTCTCAGAGAACCAGCCCTTTTCAAGCCTGGGCCTTGCTTGCTAGCTTGGCCCAGGAACAATGCCTGATCCTGGGGGAGGCCCTGGGAGGGATCCCCCTGATGACACGGGGCCTAGTGAGGAGGAGGTGGAGGACCTGTCTGTGGGTCCAGGCCCTGGTGAGAATGCGGATGTCTTCAGCCAGAAGGTTATCAATCGTTTTAGGGCGATTGGGAGAGCTGAAGAAAAACTTAAAGTTTTGAAGGCTGAACATAAATCCTTCAGAGCCAAATACTGCCAGGCCTGGAGTAAAAATCGCACAGCCATGAAGCCTGAGCTACAGGAATTGGAAGATAAGGTAAAGAAACAATCTTTATTACTGGAAAAGTTGAAAGATAGAAGCGGAGTGTTTAAAGAAAAATTTGATAATGAGAGGAGATTTGCCAGCCAAGCATCAGCAAGTTCTGTGGATCAGCAGCCTCAGTTAATGGATGACCAGGCTCCATCTGCCTCTGCACCTCTCCCCCCATGCCAGAACTGGGAATCGCCAGCGGCAACCAGCCAGGGGGTTGAGAGTGGGCATGGATCCCTGACATTTATCCAGGAGATGGAGTCCCCCCTGAGAGCAGATAAGTTTGCATTCACTGATGATCCATCAGAAATCCCTGTGGATGGGCAGAGGAGATACAAACCAGCAAAGCCAGTACTGGTGGAGAAATCCCAGTATACCATGCTGCCATCCAACATGTCTGCCCCACCTGCTGTAGTGGATGGTGTCCCAGGTGAGAAGGAGCTTTGCCTACAGCTACCTATTGGAGATTCTGCTGTGAACACAACCAGTACAGACATGCAGGGAAAATCCCTGACCGTGAAATCCCCGGACCATCAGGTGAATGTGGATGGACCTGCATCTGACACCCCAGACATGGATTTTGCTGGTCTGGCTGAGACCAGTAGTCCCTCTGAAAGCAAAATGGCTGCCAGCTCCAAGGAGTCTGTTTCACTTTCACCAGAGCTTCCCAGTGTTTCAGGGCTGATTGCTGGTGGGGGAGGGGATCAGCATGCTGCTGTTTTTGGAATGGAAGCAGCCATGGAAGTTACCTGCAGTGTTTTACCTGCTGCTGTGCTAGAACTGAATTCCATTTCCACAGCTGAAAACCCTGTCCCAGTGGAAGAGAAGATGACAGCTGAAACTCTTACCAGTGCAGCACCAACTATGGATTCTGCTGTGAAGACAACAAATATCCCAGCAAGTATTAAAAATGACAATAATCATAAAGCAATGAATGTGGTGGGTGGTGGTGAAGGGGATAATATTGCTGGGAAAAATAGAAATGACATTTCTCCCCCTGCTCAGCAGAGGAAAGATTTATCGATTGTACAGATCAATCCCGGATCTGTACAATCGTTATCTGTTATGTCTGTGTCGGATGTTTCAAAACAAACTGATGGATTTTCTGCTGGGAGGAATGTTGGAAGCTATGCTTCAGCTTTGGGGAGTCGCACCAGGGTGGGTGGTGGGGATTTGGTTAGTAATCGCAATTCAAGGAGGTTTGTTGGGGGGTTGGTTAGTGGGTATAGGAGGAGGAATGTGGTTCAGTTGCGGTGGGAGGGCGATGGAACGCCGCCAGTAAGGGGGAGAGTGGCCGAGTTGGTCTTGGAAATGGGGTTTAAAGCCTGTGACATTTTTGCTTTGATTTGCCCGGTGGGAAGTTATGAATTTGATTTGTCGTTTGTGAAACCTGAGAGTTTGGATCTCTTTTGGGAGAGATTTAGGAGGTGCAAGGGCCTTCAGCAGTGGAGTGGTTTGGTGCCAAAGGTGATTTCAAGACAGCCTCTGATAAAGTCGGTGACCATCTTGGTGCGTAACGAATCCATACCAGAGGCTGATTTATTAGTATGGCTACGCCGATATGGCGAGGTCCTCACTCCACTGCGGAAGGTCCTTGATGAGCATGGGATATGGACAGGGGCCTGGACAGTGTCACTAAAATTGGGGGTGCTGGGCGATGTAGTTCAGCACCTTCCCTGCTCAGCCTTTCTGGGTAGGGATAGGCTGACCATTTTCTACCAAGGTCAGCCTAAGGTATGTAATAAATGTGGTGATAAAGGCCACTTTGCATCGTCCTGCACCCACAAGAAGTGCTCACTGTGCCAGGATTTAGGCCATTTGGCCAGAGAATGCACCCAGATTCGGTGCAATTTGTGCCAGCAGCTGGGTCATCCATATAGCCAGTGCCCAGAGGCACTGCATAACTTGCCAGGATTGGAGACTGAGCTGCAGAGGCTTGATAAAGAAGATGAAGCAGCTGAAGTTAGAGAGGAAATTGTTATTGCCCCTCCTGTGTCTGTTGTGTCAGATTCTGTTTCCCCTAGTGAGGTGGTCCCTGAGTCTGTCCTTCCTGTGTCTGTTGTGTCAGATTTTGTTTCCCCTAGTGATGTGGTCCCTGAGTCTGTCCCTCCTGTTGTTCCTACATCTACTGTGCGTAGATCCTCCAGACTAGCGGAAGCTGCTGGGGGGGCGGGTATAGTGGATCTTCCCCCTCGGCCTACTCCACCTCCAGTCCCTGTCTCTCGACACCGCAAACGCGGCCAAGAGGGTGCAGGGGTGCTGGATGGTGGTGGGGTCGATGGGGTTGAGGGAGGGGTGTCCATGTCCCATGTCTCACCCTCTGTTGTGGAGGATTCGGATGAGGAGGGGTGGGAGAGGGCAAGGAGGAAGAAAAAGAAAAAGAGGAAAACCAGTAAAGCGGTCGTTTCCTCCTTACAGTTAGAGCCAGGAGGGGTTCCTCTTGGCAACACATTTTCGGTTTTATCAGGGGAGGAGTTAGTATCCGATTTATCCACTTCTTTATCATCTATGGATGAGGGGGAGTCACATAGTGTAAAGAGAGCTGTTTCGGGTGATGAGAGTGTGGTGGAGGTTAAGAAACGACTACCCCAATCATCCTGATGGCAGTGCCCGCTCTGATAAAGGTGGCGACCATTAATGTCGCCAGCGTGAAATCTGCAAGAGCTCGTGATATTGCCTTATTTTTGCTCAGTGAGTTTGATGCTGAGATTTTATTTTTGCAAGAGACCTGGCTCAATACTTTGGCCGATGTCCATCTAGCAAAAAGGGAGTGGAGATGTGGTCCCTCCTTTTGGTCTCTTGCGGCTGAGCCTTGCAGCGGAGTTGCGGTTCTTTTTAAAACCGATATGGTAACGTGCCGGCGGATAATTGAGGTAGAAATGGGGAGATGCATGGTCTTAGACGTCTCTGTTAGGGGGCAGGACCTGCGCCTCATCAATATCTATGGACCGCAGTCAAAATGGGACAGGAAATGCCTCTTCACAAAGATCAAGCCCTTCCTTTTTACATCCCAGCAGGTTGTCTTTGGAGGTGACTTTAACACCATAATTAGGCCTGAAGACAGGGGGGTCTCCATAGACAGGCTGGGTTATGATAGCGTTTTTCTTAGAGATATGGTTAGACAAGCAGGCCTGGTAGATGTGCACATTAAGCACTGCCCTGGCAGCACGGGATTCACGTTTCAGAGAGGGAATAGTCAGAGTAGGATAGATAGGTTTTTTTTTAAAGGAGAACTCTGCTTTCTCGGCTCCTGAGTTGAGGGCGGTGGAGTTCTCTGACCACTGTATGCTGTCTGTGACTCTGAATGCCTCGGACACTCCACCCAGGGGAAGGGGTACCTGGAAACTGAATTCGGCTCTCCTGGAAGATGTAGAGGTAAGACAATCCTTTGAGGATTTTTTTCAGGCACAGGTTTCTATTCTGGACTTTTGCAGCAGTAAGTCAGAGTGGTGGGAGCTTGTGAAACAAAGGGCGATTGGACTTTTCAAGGCCATAAGTAAGAAGAAGCAGCTTGGTATGTATATTGCCTACCAGCATTTGCGGAGGAAGCTTGATCGTCTTGTCTCGTATGGAGGAGATCCAGGGGAGATCTCGGAGGTAAAGCTTCTTCTTAGGAAGTGTCAATACGACCGGCATGCCTCCTTGGTTCTGGAGAGAGATTATGGGAAATATCACTCGCCTGATCCTTACCAGAACTGTAAGCAAGGCATAGCAGTTAAGACGGTCATAGGTCTGAGGGATAGTACGGGTTCCCTGGTGAAGTCCAGATCAGGGATCCTGGAGATCTTCAGGTCATATTACGCAGACCTTCTGGGAAGAAAGGACCTTAGTCGGGACAGGATGGAAAGCTTTCTGGATTCTACTCCAGGATTGGGAAATGATACATTGCCTTTGATGGATTTGACAGAACCAATTTCAGCGGATGAGGTAGTTCGTGCTATAGAGAAGCTGGCTACCAAAAAGTCGCCTGGGCCAGATGGGTTGACAGCTGAATTTTACAAGTGTTTTAAGTCCATTCTGGCTCCCTTTTTAGCGGAGGTTTATAACAGCTGTTTAGAAGAGGGTTCTCTCCCTCCCTCCATGAGGCAATCCGCTGTGATTCTTCTGTCAAAAGGTAAAGACCCCTCAATAATTGAGAACTGGCGCCCCATCAGTCTTCTCAATGTTGATAGAAAGATCTTGGCGAAGATTCTTTTTTGGCGCTTGTCGTCAGTAGCAGGCGATTTGTTGTCCAATCATCAGCACTGCTCGGTCCAGGGCAGAAGTACCTTTTCAGCAATTTTAGCTGTCCGGGAGGCTTTGGAGCGATGCAGGGCTGCTGGATGGAGAAAGTACTTGCTGGCATTGGATCAGGCGAAGGCTTTTGATCGAGTCAATCATGAGTACCTGTATTTGCTACTTGGTAGATACGGCCTGCAGGGGAGGTTTATTGATTGGCTGAAAACATTATATAAAGGGGCTGAGAGCTTCCCACTTGTTAATGGTTGGGTTGGACGGCCTTTTGAGGTTGGCTCTGGTGTGCGCCAGGGGTGTCCTTTGAGCCCCCTGCTATATGTATTCGCAATCGACCCCTTCATAAGAAGGTTAGAGAGTGGATCGTTGTGTGGGGTGCCTTTGGGCATTGCTGGTGTGCCGCCTTTGAAGGTCGTGGCCTATGCCGATGATGTGTCTGTTATTATCTCTGGGATGGAGGAGGCGCAGGAGGTGGTCTCTGTGATAAACCAGTACACTGAGGCTTCTGGCTCTAAAATCAATCATGAAAAGAGTGAAGTTTTCTGGATGGGTGAGGAGGGTGAAAGCTTCGAACTTCCGGATGCCTTCCCAGAGCCCCAGCAGGAAATTAAAGTGTTGGGCATCAAATTTGGTCCTGGTGACTATGGTCATCGAAATTGGGAAAGCAGGTTGTTGAATGCCAATGCCAAGGTGGCAAGCTGGAAGAAATGGAAACTTTCCTTGAGGGAAAGGGTTGACTTGATTAAAACTTACCTGATCCCAATCTTTTTATATGTCAGCTTTGTCTGTATCTTGCCGGAATCTCTCTATGCAAGGGTGTACAGCTGCTTTTTCCAACTGTTATGGGGAAATAGGCTGAACCTGATCAAACGCAATGTAACTTACCTGTCCAGGCGGGAGGGTGGTCTAGGAATGGTCAACCCTATAGTTTTCTTTTCTCTGCTTTTTTTAAAGTATAATCTTGGTAATATGTTAGCAGAGACCCCGCCGGGATGGGTGGGTATTTTTCAATCTTGGTTTAGGCCTTTTCTGCGATGCTGGGAAGATGGCGGGCCAGTGAAAAGTCTGAGAGTCCGACATGGCAAGCTTCCGGCTTATGTTGCCCCGTGTCTGAAAATACTTAGGCAGTGGCAGGTGACAGTGGGGGATATCAAGTCCCTCCCCAGAAAGCTTCTGGAGAAGAGGATTTTGGGCTCTGCTTTCAGTGTGTCGCTGACTTTAAGGGATTGCCCAGGCCCCATAATGAGGGAGGGGTTGCGTTTAATTAACTTAGGAAGAATCCCTTTGAAGTTTAGGGATCAAGCCTGGCTCGCTTTCCATGGAAGGCTCTATGTGAGAGGGAACCTGAAGCATCGCCCTGTGGATGATCGGGATTGTCCTAGAGCGGAGTGTGTTGGTAAAGTGGAGTCTATGGACCACTTTTTGCTCCAGTGTCCCTTTAACATAGAGGTGTATAAAAGGGTGGGGAGGGCTCTAGGCATCCCCTTTCTCTATCGCATGAGTTATGCGGAGTGGGTGTACGGGGCATTCCCGACTCGCTGGGATTTTGATTTGAATACACTTTTTCTAGTTAGTATAGTTGTCCGTTACTTCACGTGGAATGCACGGTGCCAGATTACCCTGCGGAAGAAAGTCCTCCCTGTCGAGGTGGTGGTGTACGATATTCTTGGTGAGGTTGGGAAGATTCGGGGTCTTGAGAAGGGCAGGGAGCCTCGAGCGGTCTGGATAAGGGCGTGGAGGAATATCAGACCTGCTTTTGGTGAACTGTCCATCTCTGGGTGAAAAGCTTTTTTCCTATGCTATTTCTTTCACGCCCTTAGCTTTTGTTAGTTAATATCTTCATTTTTGAAGAAGGGCTGCATGCATAATGGGAGTGGTTTTGTTTCTTGACCTCGCAGGTTTGATGTCTGGTGTGGTGGTGTGAGTCTTATTAAGATTTTTTTTCCGGTAATGATGTGTTTCATGATGTGAGTTTTTGTTTTTGCTGTAAAGGCAGTCTTTATTTGAGAGCAGAATTTGCTATGTATTTTTTTCCCCCCTTTTCATGTAAATATGTATATATTTATTTATGTATATTGATTTTATGCTTATTGATTGCAAGACTTTTAATAAACAAAATTGGGAAGGGAATAAAGCTCCTTATATTGGGGGTCAGTGGGAAGAATGCTCCTTACATCGGTGATCAGTGGGAAGAATGCCCTAAATTGGTGATCAGTGAAAGTATTCTCCTTACATTGGTGGTCAATAAGAAGAATGTCCCTTACATTGATTGTCAGTGAGAAGAATGCCCCTTAAATTTGTGATCAGTGGGAAGAATGCTCCTTACCTTTGTGGTCAGTGGGAAGAATGCTCCTTACATTGGGGGTCAGTGGGAACAATGTCCCTTACCTTGGTGGTCAGTGGGAAGAATGCTCCTTACATTGGGGGTCAGTGGGAAGAATGCTCCTTACATTGGTGGTCAGTGGAAAAATGTTCCTTAAATTAGTGGACAGTGGGTAGAATGCCCTTAAATTGGTGATCATTGGGAAGAATGCTCCTTACATTGATTGTCACTGGGAAGAATGCCCCTTAAATTGGTGGTCAGTGGGAAGAATGTTCCTTACATTGGTGGTCAGTGGGAAGAATGTTCCTTACATTGGTGGTCAGTGGAAAAATGTTCCTTACACTAGTGGTCAGTGGGTAGAATGCCCTTAAATTGGTGATCACGTGGAAGTATTCTCCTTACATTGGTGGTCAATAAGAAGAATGCCCCTTACATTGGTGATCAGTGGGAAGAATGCTCCTTACATTAGTGGTCAGTGGGAAGAATGCTCCTTACATTGGAGGTCAGTTGAAAGAATGTTCCTTACATTGGAGGTCTGTGGGAAGAATGCCCCTTACATTGGTGGTCAGTGGGAAGAAGGAGGAGGACACACCCAAAGAGCTCTCTCAGAGAACCAGCCCTTTTCAAGCCTGGGCCTTGCTTGCTAGCTTGGCCCAGGAACAATGCCTGATCCTGGGGGAGGCCCTGGGAGGGATCCCCCTGATGACACGGGGCCTAGTGAGGAGGAGGTGGAGGACCTGTCTGTGGGTCCAGGCCCTGGTGAGAATGCGGATGTCTTCAGCCAGAAGGTTATCAATCGTTTTAGGGCGATTGGGAGAGCTGAAGAAAAACTTAAAGTTTTGAAGGCTGAACATAAATCCTTCAGAGCCAAATACTGCCAGGCCTGGAGTAAAAATCGCACAGCCATGAAGCCTGAGCTACAGGAATTGGAAGATAAGGTAAAGAAACAATCTTTATTACTGGAAAAGTTGAAAGATAGAAGCGGAGTGTTTAAAGAAAAATTTGATAATGAGAGGAGATTTGCCAGCCAAGCATCAGCAAGTTCTGTGGATCAGCAGCCTCAGTTAATGGATGACCAGGCTCCATCTGCCTCTGCACCTCTCCCCCCATGCCAGAACTGGGAATCGCCAGCGGCAACCAGCCAGGGGGTTGAGAGTGGGCATGGATCCCTGACATTTATCCAGGAGATGGAGTCCCCCCTGAGAGCAGATAAGTTTGCATTCACTGATGATCCATCAGAAATCCCTGTGGATGGGCAGAGGAGATACAAACCAGCAAAGCCAGTACTGGTGGAGAAATCCCAGTATACCATGCTGCCATCCAACATGTCTGCCCCACCTGCTGTAGTGGATGGTGTCCCAGGTGAGAAGGAGCTTTGCCTACAGCTACCTATTGGAGATTCTGCTGTGAACACAACCAGTACAGACATGCAGGGAAAATCCCTGACCGTGAAATCCCCGGACCATCAGGTGAATGTGGATGGACCTGCATCTGACACCCCAGACATGGATTTTGCTGGTCTGGCTGAGACCAGTAGTCCCTCTGAAAGCAAAATGGCTGCCAGCTCCAAGGAGTCTGTTTCACTTTCACCAGAGCTTCCCAGTGTTTCAGGGCTGATTGCTGGTGGGGGAGGGGATCAGCATGCTGCTGTTTTTGGAATGGAAGCAGCCATGGAAGTTACCTGCAGTGTTTTACCTGCTGCTGTGCTAGAACTGAATTCCATTTCCACAGCTGAAAACCCTGTCCCAGTGGAAGAGAAGATGACAGCTGAAACTCTTACCAGTGCAGCACCAACTATGGATTCTGCTGTGAAGACAACAAATATCCCAGCAAGTATTAAAAATGACAATAATCATAAAGCAATGAATGTGGTGGGTGGTGGTGAAGGGGATAATATTGCTGGGAAAAATAGAAATGACATTTCTCCCCCTGCTCAGCAGAGGAAAGATTTATCGATTGTACAGATCAATCCCGGATCTGTACAATCGTTATCTGTTATGTCTGTGTCGGATGTTTCAAAACAAACTGATGGATTTTCTGCTGGGAGGAATGTTGGAAGCTATGCTTCAGCTTTGGGGAGTCGCACCAGGGTGGGTGGTGGGGATTTGGTTAGTAATCGCAATTCAAGGAGGTTTGTTGGGGGGTTGGTTAGTGGGTATAGGAGGAGGAATGTGGTTCAGTTGCGGTGGGAGGGCGATGGAACGCCGCCAGTAAGGGGGAGAGTGGCCGAGTTGGTCTTGGAAATGGGGTTTAAAGCCTGTGACATTTTTGCTTTGATTTGCCCGGTGGGAAGTTATGAATTTGATTTGTCGTTTGTGAAACCTGAGAGTTTGGATCTCTTTTGGGAGAGATTTAGGAGGTGCAAGGGCCTTCAGCAGTGGAGTGGTTTGGTGCCAAAGGTGATTTCAAGACAGCCTCTGATAAAGTCGGTGACCATCTTGGTGCGTAACGAATCCATACCAGAGGCTGATTTATTAGTATGGCTACGCCGATATGGCGAGGTCCTCACTCCACTGCGGAAGGTCCTTGATGAGCATGGGATATGGACAGGGGCCTGGACAGTGTCACTAAAATTGGGGGTGCTGGGCGATGTAGTTCAGCACCTTCCCTGCTCAGCCTTTCTGGGTAGGGATAGGCTGACCATTTTCTACCAAGGTCAGCCTAAGGTATGTAATAAATGTGGTGATAAAGGCCACTTTGCATCGTCCTGCACCCACAAGAAGTGCTCACTGTGCCAGGATTTAGGCCATTTGGCCAGAGAATGCACCCAGATTCGGTGCAATTTGTGCCAGCAGCTGGGTCATCCATATAGCCAGTGCCCAGAGGCACTGCATAACTTGCCAGGATTGGAGACTGAGCTGCAGAGGCTTGATAAAGAAGATGAAGCAGCTGAAGTTAGAGAGGAAATTGTTGTTGCCCCTCCTGTGTCTGTTGTGTCAGATTCTGTTTCCCCTAGTGAGGTGGTCCCTGAGTCTGTCCTTCCTGTGTCTGTTGTGTCAGATTTTGTTTCCCCTAGTGATGTGGTCCCTGAGTCTGTCCCTCCTGTTGTTCCTACATCTACTGTGCGTAGATCCTCCAGACTAGCGGAAGCTGCTGGGGGGGCGGGTATAGTGGATCTTCCCCCTCGGCCTACTCCACCTCCAGTCCCTGTCTCTCGACACCGCAAACGCGGCCAAGAGGGTGCAGGGGTGCTGGATGGTGGTGGGGTCGATGGGGTTGAGGGAGGGGTGTCCATGTCCCATGTCTCACCCTCTGTTGTGGAGGATTCGGATGAGGAGGGGTGGGAGAGGACAAGGAGGAAGAAAAAGAAAAAGAGGAAAACCAGTAAAGCGGTCGTTTCCTCCTTACAGTTAGAGCCAGGAGGGGTTCCTCTTGGCAACACATTTTCGGTTTTATCAGGGGAGGAGTTAGTATCCGATTTATCCACTTCTTTATCATCTATGGATGAGGGGGAGTCACATAGTGTAAAGAGAGCTGTTTCAGGTGATGAGAGTGTGGTGGAGGTTAAGAAACGACTACCCCAATCATCCTGATGGCAGTGCCCGCTCTGATAAAGGTGGCGACCATTAATGTCGCCAGCGTGAAATCTGCAAGAGCTCGTGATATTGCCTTATTTTTGCTCAGTGAGTTTGATGCTGAGATTTTATTTTTGCAAGAGACCTGGCTCAATACTTTGGCCGATGTCCATCTAGCAAAAAGGGAGTGGAGATGTGGTCCCTCCTTTTGGTCTCTTGCGGCTGAGCCTTGCAGCGGAGTTGCGGTTCTTTTTAAAACCGATATGGTAACGTGCCGGCGGATAATTGAGGTAGAAATGGGGAGATGCATGGTCTTAGACGTCTCTGTTAGGGGGCAGGACCTGCGCCTCATCAATATCTATGGACCGCAGTCAAAATGGGACAGGAAATGCCTCTTCACAAAGATCAAGCCCTTCCTTTTTACATCCCAGCAGGTTGTCTTTGGAGGTGACTTTAACACCATAATTAGGCCTGAAGACAGGGGGGTCTCCATAGACAGGCTGGGTTATGATAGCGTTTTTCTTAGAGATATGGTTAGACAAGCAGGCCTGGTAGATGTGCACATTAAGCACTGCCCTGGCAGCACGGGATTCACGTTTCAGAGAGGGAATAGTCAGAGTAGGATAGACAGGTTTTTTTAAAAGGAGAACTCTGCTTTCTCGGCTCCTGAGTTGAGGGCGGTGGAGTTCTCTGACCACTGTATGCTGTCTGTGACTCTGAATGCCTCGGACACTCCACCCAGGGGAAGGGGTACCTGGAAACTGAATTCGGCTCTCCTGGAAGATGTAGAGGTAAGACAATCCTTTGAGGATTTTTTTCAGGCACAGGTTTCTATTCTGGACTTTTGCAGCAGTAAGTCAGAGTGGTGGGAGCTTGTGAAACAAAGGGCGATTGGACTTTTCAAGGCCATAAGTAAGAAGAAGCAGCTTGGTATGTATATTGCCTACCAGCATTTGCGGAGGAAGCTTGATCGTCTTGTCTCGTATGGAGGAGATCCAGGGGAGATCTCGGAGGTAAAGCTTCTTCTTAGGAAGTGTCAATACGACCGGCATGCCTCCTTGGTTCTGGAGAGAGATTATGGGAAATATCACTCGCCTGATCCTTACCAGAACTGTAAGCAAGGCATAGCAGTTAAGACGGTCATAGGTCTGAGGGATAGTACGGGTTCCCTGGTGAAGTCCAGATCAGGGATCCTGGAGATCTTCAGGTCATATTACGCAGACCTTCTGGGAAGAAAGGACCTTAGTCGGGACAGGATGGAAAGCTTTCTGGATTCTACTCCAGGATTGGGAAATGATACATTGCCTTTGATGGATTTGACAGAACCAATTTCAGCGGATGAGGTAGTTCGTGCTATAGAGAAGCTGGCTACCAAAAAGTCGCCTGGGCCAGATGGGTTGACAGCTGAATTTTACAAGTGTTTTAAGTCCATTCTGGCTCCCTTTTTAGCGGAGGTTTATAACAGCTGTTTAGAAGAGGGTTCTCTCCCTCCCTCCATGAGGCAATCCGCTGTGATTCTTCTGTCAAAAGGTAAAGACCCCTCAATAATTGAGAACTGGCGCCCCATCAGTCTTCTCAATGTTGATAGAAAGATCTTGGCGAAGATTCTTTTTTGGCGCTTGTCGTCAGTAGCAGGCGATTTGTTGTCCAATCATCAGCACTGCTCGGTCCAGGGCAGAAGTACCTTTTCAGCAATTTTAGCTGTCCGGGAGGCTTTGGAGCGATGCAGGGCTGCTGGATGGAGAAAGTACTTGCTGGCATTGGATCAGGCGAAGGCTTTTGATCGAGTCAATCATGAGTACCTGTATTTGCTACTTGGTAGATACGGCCTGCAGGGGAGGTTTATTGATTGGCTGAAAACATTATATAAAGGGGCTGAGAGCTTCCCACTTGTTAATGGTTGGGTTGGACGGCCTTTTGAGGTTGGCTCTGGTGTGCGCCAGGGGTGTCCTTTGAGCCCCCTGCTATATGTATTCGCAATCGACCCCTTCATAAGAAGGTTAGAGAGTGGATCATTGTGTGGGGTGCCTTTGGGCATTGCTGGTGTGCCGCCTTTGAAGGTCGTGGCCTATGCCGATGATGTGTCTGTTATTATCTCTGGGATGGAGGAGGCGCAGGAGGTGGTCTCTGTGATAGAGCAGTACACTGAGGCTTCTGGCTCTAAAATCAATCATGAAAAGAGTGAAGTTTTCTGGATGGGTGAGGAGGGTGAAAGCTTCGAACTTCCGGATGCCTTCCCAGAGCCCCAGCAGGAAATTAAAGTGTTGGGCATCAAATTTGGTCCTGGTGACTATGGTCATCGAAATTGGGAAAGCAGGTTGTTGAATGCCAATGCCAAGGTGGCAAGCTGGAAGAAATGGAAACTTTCCTTGAGGGAAAGGGTTGACTTGATTAAAACTTACCTGATCCCAATCTTTTTATATGTCAGCTTTGTCTGTATCTTGCCGGAATCTCTCTATGCAAGGGTGTACAGCTGCTTTTTCCAACTGTTATGGGGAAATAGGCTGAACCTGATCAAACGCAATGTAACTTACCTGTCCAGGCGGGAGGGTGGTCTAGGAATGGTCAACCCTATAGTTTTCTTTTCTCTGCTTTTTTTAAAGTATAATCTTGGTAATATGTTAGCAGAGACCCCGCCGGGATGGGTGGGTATTTTTCAATCTTGGTTTAGGCCTTTTCTGCGATGCTGGGAAGATGGCGGGCCAGTGAAAAGTCTGAGAGTCCGACATGGCAAGCTTCCGGCTTATGTTGCCCCGTGTCTGAAAATACTTAGGCAGTGGCAGGTGACAGTGGGGGATATCAAGTCCCTCCCCAGAAAGCTTCTGGAGAAGAGGATTTTGGGCTCTGCTTTCAGTGTGTCGCTGACCTTAAGGGATTGCCCAGGCCCCGTAATGAGGGAGGGGTTGCGTTTAATTAACTTAGGAAGAATCCCTTTGAAGTTTAGGGATCAAGCCTGGCTCGCTTTCCACGGAAGGCTCTATGTGAGAGGGAACCTGAAGCATCGCCCTGTGGATGATCGGGATTGTCCTAGAGCGGAGTGTGTTGGTAAAGTGGAGTCTATGGACCACTTTTTGCTCCAGTGTCCCTTTAACATAGAGGTGTATAAAAGGGTGGGGAGGGCTCTAGGCATCCCCTTTCTCTATCGCATGAGTTATGCGGAGTGGGTGTACGGGGCATTCCCGACTCGCTGGGATTTTGATTTGGATACACTTTTTCTAGTTAGTATAGTTGTCCGTTACTTCACGTGGAATGCACGGTGTCAGATTACCCTGCGGAAGAAAGTCCTCCCTGTCGAGGTGGTGGTGTACGATATTCTGGGTGAGGTTGGGAAGATTCGGGGTCTTGAGAAGGGCAGGGAGCCTCGAGCGGTCTGGATAAGGGCGTGGAGGAATATCAGACCTGCTTTTGGTGAACTGTCCATCTCTGGGTGAAAAGCTTTTTTCCTATGCTATTTCTTTCACGCCCTTAGCTTTTGTTAGTTAATATCTTAATTTTTGAAGAAGGGCTGCATGCATAATGGGAGTGGTTTTGTTTCTTGACCTCGCAGGTTTGATGTCTGGTGTGGTGGTGTGAGTCTTATTAAGATTATTTTTCCCGGTAATGATGTGTTTCATGATGTGAGTTTTGTTTTTGCTGTAAAGGCAGTCTTTATTTGAGAGCAGAATTTGCTATGTATTTTTTTTTTCCCCCCTTTTCATGTAAATATGTATATATTTATTTATGTATATTGATTTTATGCTTATTGATTGCAAGACTTTTAATAAACAAAATTGGGAAGAATGCTCCTTACATTGGACGTCAGTGGGAAGAATGCCCCATTACAGATACAGTCATGGCCAAAAATATTGGCACCCCTGCATTTCTATCGGATAAAGCACCACTTCGCCCAGAAAATTGTTGCAATTACAAATGTTTAGGCATTCTCGTGTTCATTTCTTATGTTTGTATTGGTATGACACAAAAAAGTGGAGAAACAAAAAGCCAAATCTGACACATTCCATGCAAAACTCCAAAAGTAGACTGGACAAAATTATTGCCACCCTCAATTTAAAATTTGGTAGCACAACCCTTGGAAAAAATAACTGAAATCCGTTGCTTCCTGTAACCATCAAGGAATTTCTTGAACCTGAGTTTTTTGGACCACTCTTCTTTCACCAACTGGTCCAGGTCTCTCGGATTGGAAGAGTTCCCTTTCCAAACTGCTGGTCTGAGATCTCCCCACAGGTTTTCTATGGGATTTAGATCTGGACTCATTGCTGGCCAGTTCAGTGCTCTCCAGTGTTTTGTCTTAATCCATTTCTGGGTGCTTTTTGACATGTGCTTTGGGTCATTGTCCTGTTGTAAGACCCTTGACTTCTGATGGAGACCCAACTTTCTGATATTGGGCCTTACATTGCACCCCAGAATACTTTAGTAGTTTTCAGATTTCATAATGCCATGCACACGGCCAAGACATCCAGTGCCTGAAGCAGCAAAGCAACCCCAAAACATCAGTGAACCTCCACCATGTTTGACTGTAGGGGACTGTATTCTTTTCTTTAACCACTTCCTGACTGATCACTGCAGTTTTACGTCAGTATTTTGACGTTAGCTGCCATAACCCCAGTATTTTCTTACAGGGCGGGCGCTCCTCTTTCACATAAAAGTGGTCCCAGTGGCAGATTCGCTGTGGGTGTCAGGAGAGGTGCCCCCCACACCTCTTACTGCTTTCCGGTCGTTTTCCCTGCATACCAGAGCTGTCGGTAGTGGAAAAAACGATCTGGTCCGTCCATGATCCAGGCAGGAAGTCGAGTAAGGGCAAGCTGGCCCCCACTCCACTCTATGGCTTTGGAGGACCGGAGCGTCGTCATACATCGCTTCCTCCCAACAGCCTTAAAGGGCCCATTTTTTTTTCATGCTGAAAAAAAATACTTTTTTTTTTTTTTGCTTTTAAGGGTAGATGTGAGATGTGAGGTCTTTTTGACCCCAGATCTCACATTAAAGAGGTCCTATTCTGCTTATTTCTATTACAAGGTATGTTTACATTCCTTGTAATAGGAATAAAAGTGATCCAATTTTTTTTTTTGAAAGCGACAGTGTAAAAATAAAAAGGTAAGATAAATAAGAAAAAAAAAAAATTTAAAGCGCCCCGTCCCTCCAAGCTCGCGCTCAGAAGCGAACACATACGCAAGTCACACCCACATATGTAAACAGTATTCAAACCACACATGTGAGGTATTGCCGCGATTGTTAGAGTGAGAGCAATAATTCGAGCCCTAGACCTCCTCTGTAACTCTAAACTGGTAACCTGTAGAAATTTTTAAAGCGTTGCCTATGGAGATTTTGTAAGTACCAATGTTTGTTGCCATTCCACGAGCGTGCGCAATTTTGAAGCATGACATGTTGGGTATCTATTTACTCTGTGTAATATTATCTTTTACATTATAGAAAAAATTGGGCTAACTTTACTGTTTTCTTATTTTTTAATTCAAAAAAGTGTATTTTTTCCAAATAAATTGTGTTTGTATGACCGCTGCGCAAATATGGCGCGAAAAAGTATTGCAACGATCTCCATTTTATTCTCTAGGGTCTCTGCTAAAAAAAATATATAATTGTAGCACCCTACAGGTAGGTGCTAGGTAAAGATATAATGGGCCTTGTCTGCCTAACAGCAGGGCTGTGATTTAATAGTCAGGGTGTCATGGTTTCCAGATGTGCCTTCTGAAGGGGGAGTCTCCCCACTGGCTCCTGTGAGAGGCTTCTCATAGGGCAGTGGAGGAAACCCAATCAGGGGACACATCCAGGCTTGTAACTACCCCAGGAGGCAGATTGTGCTGCAAAGGATTCTGGGAGTGGGTATAAGTTTGGGGGTGGCACATGACACGTTGTCTTTGGCGGGAGCAGAGTCCCAGGAAGGAGAGTGCGGCTGTCTCTCCTCCTGTCTGAGGAAGGCGGATGTCTCAGGGTCTCGCCTGAGTGTCCAGAGAGTGCTGAGTGAGCTGAGGGGATCCGGTGTGCCGAGTGCCTGCGGAGAGAGAGAGGGGTCCAGTCCCAGGAAAGGCTACACAGGTCGTGAGTACTGAGGATTGCCCCTGGGGGTCTACCTGAAGTTAGAGGGGACCACTCCGGAAGAGGTTCTGGGATCCAGTGTCAGCTAGCTGTAAAGGGGGTACCTAGGTTGAGGACCCTGAAGCTACAGAGGGGGTACATAGTCAGTGGACCCTAAAGAGTTCAAGGTTAAAGGGGGCACCTGCAGTTTGGGCCCTGAATTGTACAGAGAGTGCCAGTTACATTGACAGCTATACAGAATTCTACTATATACCACCTCAAGCTGTGCCAGGCGGGGGAAAGTATTCAGTGACTTTCACAGTACAACAGTGTCAGGAGTTCTACAGTTCTCAGTCTTGGATCTTCTGGACTATAAGTCGAAGATTCAGCACTTCTTTTGTTCTACAGAGTGTTCTCAGTGTCAGTGAGCGTTGGCTGGTGCCGGCTGGCATCAAGGAAGCGCCAACGGGCATTTTGGAAGTAAAGTCCCAATTGTAATTAGTTTAAGCCTCAAGGAGTATCCCACTCATTCCCTTCTTACATCCCCTAATCCCAATAAAAACCACAAACAAAGATGCCGGAGTTGGCGCTGCTTCAGTTGTCAAACCCAGGGTCTCAGCTCACATGGGCCGGAGAGGATTCCGGTACTAATGGCAGACCAAAATCAAGCCACAGGCCTAGAAACCTTGCTACATAATGTTTGGGGGTTTTAAGTAATTTTCTAGCAAAAAAATACTGGTTTTACCTTGTAAACAACAAGTGTCAGAAATAGGCCTGGCCCTTAGGTGGTTGAGTCTCCATTCACACCAGTACGACTTGTCAGGCGACTTGGGTCAGCCTGACAAGTCACGCACCGTCGCGGTCCATTGACTGCTACAAGAACCATTCTGATAGGAGCGACACAAGTCGCTCCGACTTAGAAAAAGGTTCCTGTACTACTTCGGGGCGACCTCGGAGCAACTTGCATAGGCACTCATTTTATGAAGGCTGCGCAAGTCATGCCGAAGTCGCGGTGCACGCGACTTTACAGGTCGCCCCTGAAGTCGTGCCGCTTCAGTGTGAACCGGCACTAAAGGTGTCATTTTTTTTTTCTGAAAAGCTAAAATGATGGGCTTTACCAAAAAGCTGTAATTTTGCATCATCTGGCCACAACACATTCTCCCAAAAGGATTTTGGATTTTCTCGGGTAAGTTTTGGCAAACTCCAATCTGGCTGTTTTTATGTTTCTTTGTCAGCAGTGGGGACCTCCTGGGTCCTCCTGGGAAGTATAGTGCAAGCTGACAAAGTTGTACCCTGTGCCTGAAGGTCAGCTTGAACTTGTCTGGAAGGTAATCAAGGTTCTTTATCCACCATTCGAACAGTGCTTCGTTGCAATCTTTGGTCAATCTTTCTCTTTCCTCCACGTCCAGGGAGATTAGCTACAGTGCCATGGGCTGGAAACTTCTTGACAGTGTTGCACACAGTGAACACAAGAACATTAACCACTTGCCGACCGGTCACGTTGACCGTACTGTGGCAAAGTGGCTCGTTATCGTCCAGCGACGTAGACCTACTACGCTGGACTCACCCCCTTGTGGGCGGCGCGCACGGGCCGCCGGGGGCTCGCTCCCGCTGTATTCAGTCACAGTGGGAGTCGGCCAGGGGAGGAGAGGCGGTGATCGTCGGGGAATCGAGTCTTGAGATACGCCCGCTTGTGTAAACAAAGCGGGCGGATCTCCTAAGTGACAGGCAGGGACAGATTACAGGATTCAGCATAGCTGAACCTGCGATCTGTGTCTGTGTCACACAGTCCCCTCCCCCCACACATGTTAGTAAGCACCAGGCATACATTAACCCCTTGATCACCAATAAAAGTTAACCCCTTCCCTGCCAGTGTCATTTTTACAGTAACCGTGCATATTTATAGCACTGATTACTGTAGTAATGTCACTGGTACCCCCAAAAGTGTCAAAAATGTCATTCAAGGGTCTGATCTGACCGCCGCAATGTCGCAGTCCCGCAAAAAAAAAAAATTGCAGATCGCCGCCATTACTCGTTAAAAAAAGAAACAATAAAAATGACATCAATTTCCCGTAGTTAGTAGCTGCGATAACTTTTGCGCAAACCAATCAAAATACGCTTATTTTTTACCAAAATTATGTAGCAGAAAACAAATTGGCCTAAAATGTTAAAAAATTTTGATTTTTACATTTTTTTGGGGGGGAATTTCATATAAAAAAATGTGAAAAATATTGTTATTGTTAATTGGTTGGCAGTGTGATTTTCAAAATTGTCGTTCTTTTTTTGTTTATAGCGCAAAAAGTAAAAATCGCACAGGTGATCAAATACCACCAAAAGAAAGCTCTATTTGTGGGGAAATAAGGACATACATTTAATTTGGGTACAGCGTTGCACGACCACGCAATTGTCCGTTAAAGTAACACAGTGCCGAATCGCAAAATATGGCCTGGTCAGGAATGGGGTAAAATCTTCCGGTCTTAAAGCGGTTAAAAATACGCTCATTGAGAATTTTTTTGTCAAAGACATGTAGCTAAATACATTTTGGCCTAAATATATGACAAAAATTTAATATATTGGATATTTTTTAACTGTCAAAGTAGAAAAATATTGTTATTTTTTCAAAATTTTCGCATTTTTTTATTAATATCGCAAAAAATAAAAAGCGCAGAGGTGATCAAATACCACCAAAAGAAAGCTCTGTTTGTGGGGAAAAAAGGACATAAATTTTGTTTGGGTACGGCGTTGCATGACCGCGCAATTGTCAGTTAAAGTCGCACAGTGCCGAACCGCAAAAAGTGGCCTGGACGTAAAGCAGGAAAATCCTCCGGTGGTAAAGTGGTTAAGATCTCTGGAGATGGACTTGTAACCTTGAGATTTTCCACAATTTTTGTTCTCAAATCCTCAGACAATTCTTTGCTGTTCTTTCTCTTCTCCATGCTCCATGTGGCACGCAGAGACATACAGTACAAAGGTTGAGTCAATTTTTCACCATGTTAATTGGTTGGCAGTGTGATTTCTATATTGTCATCACCTGTTAATTGATACAGGTGAGTTTAATTACAAATTAGAGGAGCATCACAGACTTGGAATGCAATTATGCCCCATACACACGTGCAGATTATCTGCAGACTTTTGTCTGCAGACTTACCAAAACCATATAATATGAGGTCAAACCTAAACACTTTCAATTTGTATGCAATCCGGCAGGCCCTTGCACTACATAGAAAAGGTAAGTTTGCAGACAAAAGTCTGCAGATAATCTGCACGTGTGTATGGGGCATTACTTCTTAGAATGTTAGAAGGTGCCAATAACTTAGTCCAGTCGATTTTTGGAGTTTTGCATGGAATGTGTCAGATTTGGCTTCTTGTCTCTCCACTTTTTTTGTGTCATATCAACAGTGGCAGCTGGGGCTCCATCAGTCGGGGGGTGCAGTAGATGGACCTGCCCGCCATATCACTCCAGCCTGCACCGCCACATCTCTCCCCCCCCCCCCAGCCCCCCAGTGCGTTTACTTGATTAAGCACAAGATGTATGTGTGAAACGTGTCTACGTGACTTCATGTTGGTGTCTTTGGTGTCATCACATTTTGGAATTAAAAGAAATCTAAAGGCAACTGGAATTCCTGGATGTGTGGCTATTTCTTTTTCTACAAGTACGTTTACTTACCTTGTTCCTCCGGAATGACAGGTGGCGGCTTCCCCTTCAGGCTCCTTCATGTCCCTTCTCGGCGGCCATCTCCTCCTCCCTTTCTTGGCCAATAGAATGCCTTCTCCATTCGGCCAATCTGGAAACAGGTCTCAGGACCCACTTCCTGATTGGCTGGGAGGAGAATCCATGTGGCAATAGTGAATATTCATTCGCTATTGTCACACAACTGGGTGGGCTCAGGGCGCAGTGCTCTGCACCCCGATCCCACCCTTTTTTGAAGCCTATTAGAGCCTCTGGCTCCAATCAGGTGCTTAAGAAAAAAAAAAAAAAAAAATCCCATTGGAATCCCCCAATGAACGGGCCGAAACTGCATAGCAATACAAATAAAAGAAATAAACATGAGAATGTCTAAACCTTTTCTATTTGCAACAATTTTCTGGGCAAAGTGGTGCATTATCTGACAGAAATGCAGGGGTGCCAATATTTTTGTCCATAACCAATGTTCCCTTTAAGGTGCGCGCATGCGCAGTGTCATTGAAGGTCCCGCGCAAGCACAGATGCAGATCGCACAGCCGCAGACGTGGCGGCCGGGGAGCAGAGCGTGCGCCCCGAGAGCATGCCCATTGTGTGACAATAGCGAATGAAAAGTCGCTATTGTCACACGGATCCTCCTCCTGGCCAATCAGGGAGCGGGTTCTCCCGCTTCCTGATTGGCCGAAAGGCCAAACCCCATGTCATTGGCCGAGGAAGAGGCACCGGGAGGACTGAGGAGACGTGGGAAGCTGGGGACTGAGCTGAAGAGAAGCCATGACCATGAGGTAAGTGCACGGATGGGAGGAGGACGGGAGGAGACGCGGGGAGTCGGGACTGAAGAGAAGCTGTTGTCAGATAAGTGCACTGGTCTAGCGGGGGGAATGCTGGCATCTCTGCATTGAAAGGTGGCACACTGGCATCTCTACATTGAAAGGTGGCATGCTGGCATCTCTACATTGATTGGGGGCAATGCGTTGGCGCTCTGCATTGATTGGGGGCAATGGTGTGGCACTCTGCATTGATTGGGGGCAATGCTGTGGGCACTCTGCATTGATTGGGGGCAATGCTGTGGGCACTCTGCATTGATTGGGGGCAATGCTGTGTGCACTCTGCATTGATTGGGGGCACGCTGGTCACTCTGCATTGACGTTCCCCCCAGCGGGCCACAGAAAAATTATCAAACATTGACCGGTCCGCGGCGATAAAAAGGTTGGGGAGCACTGCGCTCAGAAATTTTTTTATTTGCTCAGCACAGTAAAAAATTAGAGGGAACATTGGCCATGACTGTAGCTAAAAAGATCAGTGGTGTCTAGGATTGCCACCTCATCCCTTTAAACCAGGACACACATTAATTCCACAGGTTCTGAGGCTGATTAAGGTGGTAATTAAACTCACTTAGTGCCGTATGTGCATTATATTAGCGTCAGAACCTGTGTAATTCATATGTGTCCTGGTTTAAAGGGATGGGGTGACAACCCTATAGTGGTGTCAAGGGCTACTTATCTGAGAGGTAGAAGTTGCTCTTTTCTTAATTAATCCCAAGCAACCACTTGAGGAACCCAGGTTGTGAAAGGCTTTTAAAGCGAATGAAAACATTATGCTATATATATATATAACGGGCTATAATTATCAATCAAAGGATACAGTGTATGGTGCGAGTTTATATAAGTTTGTATATGGGATGTACCATCAATATACCAACAACTGAACAATAACAAAGACAGAAAAATAATACAGAATGGTGGGAATATAATAATAGGCACCTCCCGTTGATCAGCAGGACGCAGCCCCATCTTGTCAGGGCAGTTATGAATAATATTCTATCCTGCAAGAAAAACACAAGTATTAAAGGTCAGGGAAGATGTGACTCCAAAAATAAACTCACAATAGACTGAGTGATGTAACACCAGATCTACCCTTTTGTGACTTCAACAAAAATCAATATTTTAAAAGAATGAGGAGTGTGATGTCAATTGGTGGCCTCCAAGGAGCATACTAGCTGCAGATCTCCAACTCTTTGAGGTTGGGTTTTGCTTCTTGGTGTAGAGCCTCGTACACACGATCAGATTATCGTGTGTAATAGTGAGCAGGATCGGCGCTAATTCAAATGAATATATGATGAATGTGCTAATAAATAAAAGTGTATTAACAACGTGCTTCAAAAACATGGTGCAAATAATCACGGAAAACAATCCACCAAATAAAGATATACACTAATGCTCATAAGTGATACAATGATGTGTACTAGTAATGTTCAATTCTGTGCGACAAAAAAAGATAAGTCCAAATAATTCCAAGTGATATCCAAAACATATGTGGGGATGATGTTTCTTCAAACAAACAAATAAAATGTCCTTCTGTATAATCCTAAAGAAATATAAAGTGTGTAATGGCCGCTTACCTCAATACACACAAACCAAGCGTGTGTGAAAATGAAGCTACTCTTTAATGTCCCTTTGATGGCTCGATATGGCTGGATAATGTAGTCCCAAGATGAAAGACAATAACTTCCTCTTTGCTGAAGATCGAGATGGTGCCCAGATGTCTCATATGGAAAGTAATAACAAGAGGGGCCATCATCGTGCAGTAAATTCCAAAAAGGTTTATTAAATAAAAGTATTGCACTTACACAATCAAAGACAAACGAAAGCGCTGACCGCCAATGCGGTAGAATCACAACTTCCGGTCACGGCCGTAGACTCGGAAGTGACGTCACCCGGCTCCTCCCGACGCGTTGCGTCACTACACACGTGACTTTATCAAGGGATAGGCCTGAACATTACTAGTACACATCATTGTATCACTTATGAGCATTAGTGTATATCTTTATTTGGTGGATTGTTTTCCGTGATTATTTGCACCACGTTTTTGAAGCACGTTGTTAATATACTTTTATTTATTAGCACATTCATCATATATTCATTTGAATTAGCGCCGATCCTGCTCACTATTACACATTGTTATTTCACGGTGGGGACACCGATTCAGATTGGCAGCTTTTTCATGTTTATTGATTTTTTTTCACTTATTGATTTTGATTAATTCATCACTTATCAGACCCTTTGGGTAGCACGCTGATCCTCGTTTTGATTGAGACAAAAAGATTATCGAATGATCTTTCGTCCATTTTTTGTTGCATGCTAGTCTCATATGGAAAGTGAAGAGGTTACTTTCATACGAAAATTCCCCTACGACAGAATTCTACTTCAGAAGTGATGTAATGTGGGGAATTGTTTTGTATGTGTTCTTTCGTTTCTGAGCATGCCTAGGCTTGCTCTTATGATTTTTTTCGGACGAAAACTGTACTAATTAAAGGAAAATCAGACGTTGTGTTGTCATACGATAAAAATTTTATAGCCTGCATATCCAGTTTTTTTCCGAAAATTCGTAATCGGCTGTCAAAAGCACTACACTAACTACTAAATTGGCAGATCGTTCGTCTGACGGAATCTTACTTCCAATTTTCGTATCGTGTGTACGGGCCTTAACAGTTATGAAGTGGACATCTACGCACTATCAATCGGTGAGTATTGGTCAACTTCTACACCCAGCAGGACCAGATTTTTTAAATAAATTTGGATGAAGTCCCCCCACCCAAATACGTTTGTTTTTTTATATGCAACTGGTGCATCTCCTGAGGGCAGAAGTTGGGGAGATCCTCCTCATTTTTTCATTTCCTGTTGTGTCAGCAGGAAAGGAAGTGAAGGAAAACTATTAACTGTTTACTATTCTATCCAAAATGAAAAAAAAAAGAAAAGAAAATGAGAACTTCTAACAGGGTTGGGTGATAGGGTGGTCGTCATGTCCTCTGTGTTTTCCCTCTCATTGGAGTAGAAAATAATCCGGTCTATTGGTTATTTTATTAGTGCCATCATCCCTGGTATAAGACCACAAGAAAATACCCTCTGGGGCTGGGACTATATGGTCACTTCACTTGGAAAAAGAATATACATACGTAAATAAAAAATATTTCATTTATTTATACAAAAGGGTAAAAAAATAAATAAATACATATATATATTTATTGTATTGTAAATGTATTGTCTCCCTCTAATATTGTAAAGTGCTGCGTAACCTGCTGGCGCTATAGAAATCCTTAATAATAATTATATATATATATATATATATATATATATATATATGTATATATATATATATATATATATATATATATATATATATATAAACAATACATAAGGGAAACAACAAAAAAGGAAATATGCGGCAATATACATAAAGATAGATGACAGGAAAGTTTATCACAATATATATCTATTTATAGAAATCATGGACATCCATCACGTTTCAAATTTTTTTCTTCAGAGGTGTTTGGGAAAAATATACATTGTTGTCTGAAATGAAAGTAAAAAACATTAATGCATATAACACTATATACTGTACATCGGTTATAGTGCTTTACAACTTTAATTTGAAAAAGTTCCATTCTGACCAATCTGAGATCATCAATCTGATGATCTCAGATTGGTGAGTATGGAACTTTTTCAAATAAATTGTTTATATATAAATATATATATATATATATATATATATATATATATATATATATATATATATATATATACATACATACAGTATATATATGTATAGATATATATATATATATACATATACATATAAACATATATACATGTATATATGTATGTATATATATATATATATATATATATATTATATATATATATATATATATATACAGTATATATATACGGTGTGTATATATATATATATATATATATAATCTTTTTACCCTTTTTTTTAAAATAATTTTTATTTATGTATACTCTTTTTCCAAGTGCCCACATAGTCCCAGCCCCAAAAGGCTATTTTTTTGTACCCTTCTCGTTGGACGCCAAGGAAGGGTTCCAAGAGAGACCTACCCCAGGGTGGGTTCTCCTGGGCTACGCTAGGCACTTTGGATTGTGTCCCTGTCTTACATAGGGGATTCCTTTACTGGAACAACTGACTGACCTCTAAAAAACTCTCAGGATGTCATCGTACACCGCCACGGTCACTTGTGCATGTAGAAGGGACATGCAGAGCCCTCTCCACCTGTCCAGCATATCACTGCCACCTCACTCCCAGTAACAGCATGGAGCCTCGCCATGCACCTAGCGCCGACTTCATGCATGCACTTCACTTAAAGAGGATCTCCCGTCTCCCCCCCAAAAAATTAAAACTCATCAGCTACAACGACTGTAGCTGCTGACTTTTAATATAAGGACACTATTAAGTCCTGGAATCCAGCGATGCCCTCACCGGAGCCAATTCTTCAATCGGTTTCGGATTAAGGCATTGTAAGCCTTGCAGATTCACAGCCAGTTTCCTACTGCACATGCATGAGTTGCACTGCGTCTAGTGAATGGTCCTGCAGTCTTCTGGGACCTGTGATGTGTCCAAGAAGACTGCGGGGAAAGGAGGGGGGGGGGCAAACTTCCGACTCAGATCCATAGGTGAGCACAGCCTATTGCATTAGGGTGCACCTCAAAGCTCAAACACATATGTGTGTGTGTGCATGCATACTAACAGTATCAGTAGTTTTTATTTTTTATTATTTTTTACAATTTATTATTTTTCTTTTTTACAAATGCCTTTAGTAGCCCCGTTAGGGTGCATTGGTGAAATATCAGGGGTTTAAACAGGGGTCATTCCTGCCACACAGGGTGATTAGGGTGTGCCCAGGCACACTTGGCACACCCAGTGCGCACGCCAATGCTCAGATCGCCGCGGCAATCTGGCTGGAAGTGGGAACAGGTACTTTTCAAAAACGGGTAGACGCTCCACCCCTGAAAAGTGTCAAATGGGGCAGTGCAGTGGAGGGGGGGGGGGCAGACAAGCCGAACACCCCCTTTTAGATGAAGCTCCATCATAACTCTTAGGCTGGATTCACACCCGGACGTTTTGAATCGCGGGCAGAATTTTAGCATGCTCTGCTAAAATGACAAATCGCACAACACATTCATTTAAATGGCAGCTAAAAATTGCAATTGCGGCGAACCGCACCGCGCGAAGCTTGTCGCCCGAAAAAAGCTGCTGATCCTTTTCTGAGTGACAAGCTCCACGCGCGGCAGTTTCCCACGATTACAGTGCTATTTATGGTACGCCGACCACGGCAGAACGGAACTGCGTTTTTAGTCGCCATTAAAATAAATGGCATCTTAAATTCGCATTGTGCGCTTTGTCATTTTAGCAGAGCATTTTGAAATTCTGCCCCTTGATTCTGCCCGCAATTCAAAACACCCAAGGTGCAAATGCAGCCTCAGTCCGCATTCACATTGTTCCGACTTGTCAGGCGACTTGTCAGCCTGACAAGTCGCGGTCCGTCAGCTCCTGTTGTGTAGTACAGGAGCCGTTCTAATAGGAGAGACACAAGTCGCTCCGACTTAGAAAAAGGGTCCTGTACTACTTCGGGGCGACCTGGAGGCGACTTGCATAGACATTCATTTTATGAAGTCCGTGCAAGTCGCGCCGAAGTCGCGCTGCACGCGACTTCACAGGTCGCCCCCTAAGTCGGAGCGACCTAATGGGAACGGAGGCTTAGAGTCTATTCACACTTTTGCAACTTTAAAATCGTGCGATTTCTATTGCAACTTTACAGTGCAACTTGATGTGACTTTGGATAACTGCGATTTTGTTGCAATTTTGTCTTTGATCAATGTGATTGTTTGTGCTCTACAAAGTTGCACACAAGGTGCACACAAGTTGCATGTATATCATGCAGGTGCAACTTTCATGCAACTTTTGAGGGTTTACATTGAAGTCTATGACCCTCAGGCTTCATGAAAGTCGGACCAAAGTAGTGCAGGAATTACTTTAAAGTAGCTGTGACTTTAAGTCGCACAGATATGAATGGTAGTCATTGCGAAACATGGAGTGTGAACTGTCATGCGACTTTAAGGTCCAAAGTTGCATGACAAGTTGCATAGGTGGGTATGGGGCCTTACTCTTCTGTATCTATACACAGGCTAAGGGCCCCGTGGTGCAGATCTGCTCCTGGTGCTATGCGAATGGATCGCTGTTGGAGGACAACGTCTCCCTCGCTTCATGAGGCTCTCTCACCTTACACATGTACAGGCCGCTAGAGAAACCTTCATTACCCCAATGGTAACCACTGTATCTTCACTCTGTATAAACTCTTGTATTGTTACCTTCATACCCCAATGTACTTACCTTCATACCCCAATGTACTTACCTTCATACACCAATGTACTTACCTTCATACCCCAATGTACTTACCTACATACACCAATGTACTTACCTTCATAACCCAATGTACGTACTTTCATACCCCAATGTACTTACCCTCATATCCCAATGTACTTTACCTTCATACCCCAATGTACGTACTTTCATACCCCAATGTACTTACCCTCATATCCCAATGTACTTTACCTTCATACCCCAATGTACTTACCTTCATACCCCAATGTACTTACCTTCATACACCAATGTACTTACCTTCATACCCCATTGTACTTACCTTCATACCCCAATGTACTTACCTTCATACACCAATGTACTTACCTTCATACCCCAATGTACTTACCTACATACACCAATGTACTTACCTTCATAACCCAATGTACGTACTTTCATACCCCAATGTACTTACCTTCATACCACAATGTACTTACCTTCATACACCAATGTACTTTACCTTCATACCCCAATGTACGTAGTGAATCCAGACCAGGCAAATGGCAAATTTTCAAATGCTTCACTGAAATAGTTTAACATGATGACAAACGTGGATAACAGTTCATTGCAAAGTGCACTTTTTTCCTACATTCCTAGTCCTTAACCACTTAAGCCCCGGAAGATTTTACCCCCTTCCTGACCAGGGGGTATTTTGCGATTCGGCACTGCGTGACTTTAACGGACAATTGTGCGGTCGTGCGACGCTGTACCTAAACGAATTTGGCGTCCTTTTTTTCCCACAAACAGAGCTTTCTTTTCGTGGTATTTGATCACCTGTGCGATTGTTTGATCATGCGCTATAAACAAAAAAAGTGTAAATTTTGCAAAAATAATATTTTTCACATTTTTTTATATGAAATTCCCCCCAAAAAAAATGTAAAAATCAAAATTTTTTAACATTTTCGGCCAATTTGTTTTATGCTACCTATGTTTGGTAAAAAAAAATCGCAAAAAGCGTATTTTGATTGGTTTGCGCAAAAGTTATCGCGTTTACTAACAAAGGGAAAGATTTTTGTCATTTTTGTTGTTTTTTTTTTAACGCGTAATGGCGGCGATCTGCGATTTTTTTTGCGGTACTGCGACATTGCGGCGGACAGATCGGACCCTTGACTGACATTTTTGACACTTTTGGGGTTACCAGTGACATTTCTACAGTAATCAGTGCTATATATATGCACTTTTACTGTAAAAATACACTGGCAGTGAAGGGGTTAACTTTTTTTTGAAAGGGAGGGGCTATGTGTGTCCCTAGGGGCGTGCTTTCTACTGTGATTGGCTGTGGCTTCAGATGTATGAAGAGTGATCAACGGTTCTACATAGTAGAACCGTATGATCATCCTTCATACACAGGGGAGAATGACAGGCAGCTTGTTTACACAAGCCGCCTGACTTTCTCCCTCTCCCCCGCCGATCGCAGAGTGACCGGCGGACATCGGGTCCACCGGTCACACGCGGGGGGGGGGGGGTCCGTGACCACGTGGGAGCGCGCCTCCGGGGGCGCGCGCTCGCTCCCTAGACCCTCACAAGCTAGTGACGTAGCCCTACGTCACTTTGCCTGTGAGGGGCTGACTGCCGACGTAGATCTGCATTAGGCAGTCGGCAAGTGGTTAACTAAAGGCTTGTGGCTGCCCCAGGTCTATACACCTACTGTGCCCATTATGAGTCGTTCCCACCATCCCTGTGCTGAGTTCCTGGGTCTGTACACCTGCTGTGCCAATTATGAGTTGTTCCCACCATCCCTGTGTTATGTTCCCAGGGCTGTACACCTGCTGTGCCCATTATAAGTGGCCCTCCCCAATATTCCAGTGCTAAGTTCCCAGGTTTGTACACCTGCTGTGCCCTTTATGAGGGGTTCCCACCATTCCTGTGCTTAGTTCCCCAGTCTGTAAACTTGCTGTGTCCATTATGAGGGGTTCCCACCATTCCTGTGCTGAGTTCCCCGGTCTGTACACCTTCTACGCCCATTATAAGGGGTTCCCACCATTCCTGTGCTGAGTTCCCGGGTCTGTACACCTACCGTGCCCAATATGAGAGGTTCCCACCATCCCTGTGCTGATTTCCTTTGTCTGTACACCTGCTGTGCCCAATATGTGGGGTTACCATCATCACTCTGTTCCGGCAAGCAAAACATATACAAAGCTAAGGGCTAACTCAGACCACCAGGCTCTGTCCATAACTAAAACATTATTTTTGGGTGGACTGTCCCTTAAAAGGTTTAGACATTGTGTGCATGGAGTGAGGGGGTCAGAGAGGAATTTTCTTGCTGGACTTCCAGTAAGTCCGGAGGTGTTCCTCTGCAGATGTATTGAGTGATAATCCGGTTTTGGTTTGGGTAGGTCTGCGGCTCTGTAGGTTCCTGTGTTATAATGTAGAGAATGTAGAGTGACGTGTCAGACCGGTCTGTGTTACATCGTAAATCATGGAACTTTCCGGACAGCTTTCTTTGTATGTTATTTACATCCTCATAGTAGTACAAAGTCATAGTAGTAATAAGAGTAGCGCTAATAATATTGTACATGCCGTAGAATAGGTGTACCACCCTGCGTTCATTTTTTGCCCCTTTCCTTCACTGCGCCCAGGGCAACTTTCCCTCCTGCTCACCCTTTGTCCCGGCCCTGAGTAGTAGCAGTAAGAGTAGTAGAAGTAGTACTAGTAGTAGTAGTATGAGTAGAAGGAGTTGTAAGAGTTGTAGTAGTAGTAGTAGTAAGAGTAGTAGTAGAAATAGTAGTAGTAGTAGTAAGAGTAGTAGTAGAAATAGTAGTAGTAGTAAGAGTAGTAGTAGAAGTAGCAGGAATAGTAGTAATAGTAAGAGTAGTAGTAGTAGGAATAGTAGTAGTAGTAAGAGTAGTAGTAATAGTAAGAGTAGTAGAAGTAGTACTAGAAGTAGTATGAGTAGAAGTAGTTGTAAGAGTAGTAGTAGGAATAGTAGTAATAGAAAGAGTAGAAGTAGTTGTAAGAGTAGTAGTAGTAGTAGTAGGAATAGCAGTAATAGTAAGAGTAGTAGCAGCAGTAGTAGTAGTAGTAAGAGTAGTAGAAGGAGTACTAGTAGTAGTATGAGTAGAAGTAGTTGTAAGAGGAGGAGTAGTAGTAGTAGTAGTAAGAGTAGTAGAAGTAGTACTAGTAGTAGTATGAGTACAAGTAGTTGTAAGAGTAGTAGGAATAGTAGTAATAGTAAGAATAGTAGTAGTAGGAATAGTAGTAGTAGTAAGAGTAGTAGTAGTAGGAATAGTAGTAATAGTAAGAGTAGTAGTAGTAGGAATAGTAGTAGTAGTAGTAGTAAGAGTAGTAGTAGTAGGAATAGTAGTAAAAGTATTAGTAGCAGTAGTAGGAATAGTAGTAGGAATAGTAGTAATACTAATAGTAAGAGTAGTAGTAGTAGGAATAGTAGTAGTAGTAGTAGTAGGAATAATAGTAGTAGTAAGAGTAGTAGTAGCAGTGGTGTATTTTGGTTTTGTACTGCCCTAGGCAAGAATAAAATTGGGCACCCCCCCCCCCCCCATGTAAATCTGCCCCACTCCTTTTTAACAGATGTGACTCCCTCCAAAATTGAAGGACTACAAGTCCCAGCATGAACCCCTGAGATCTCACGAGAGGGGGGGGGAGAGAGAGAAGGGGGTGGGTGAGGGAGAGAGAGGGGGGTGGGTGAGGGAGGGAGAGAGAGAGAGTGGGGGATGAGGGAGAGAGAGGTGGGGGATGAAAGATGGAGGGGGTGAGAGAAAGAGAGGGGGGACCAGAGAGTGAGAGGATGAGAGAGGGGATGAGAAAGAGAGGGGGAGATGATAGAGAGAGGGGGGATGAGAGAGAGAGCGAGAGAGCGGGGTGAGAGAGAGAGAGAGAGAGGGGGGATGAGAGAGAGAGAGGGGGGGTGAGAGAGAGAGAGAGAGAGAGAGGGGGTGAGAGAGAGAGAGAGAGAGAGAGAGAGGGGGGATGAGAGAGAGAGGGTGGATGAGAGAGAGGGGGGGTGGGAGAGAGGGGGGATGAGAGAGAAAGAGAGAGGTGGGGTGAGAGAGAAAGAGAGAGGAGGGGAGAGAGAGAGGGGGGTGAGAGAGAGGAGGTGAGAGAGGCGTCTCTAGCAACCAATGGACAATAGAGTCTCAGGTGGAGTGGGGGTGGCTTTTTTGCTGCCCCCCTGCAAAGTGCTGCCCTAGGCCAAAATACAGCACTGAGTAGTAGTAGTAGGAATAGTAGTAGTAGTAGTAGTAAGAGTAGTAGTAGTAGTAGGAATAGTAAGAGTAGTAGTAGTAAGAATAGTAAGAGTAGTAGTAGTAAGAGTAGTAGTAGTAGTAGGAATAGTATTAGGAGTAAGAGTAGTCAGCTTTGCATATTTAGCCCATATATCATAAAATTTACATTTGTGTTACGGTATTTGTATAGTACAAGCAATATAGGCAACGCTTTACATATTGCACATGAGTCCCTCCCCCCCAGGAGCTTACAGTCTAAGATCCCTATCTTGAATATTATGGGTAATTTAGACAGAAGCCAAATAGCATGCATGCTTGTGAATGCACCCTCAGTCCGATTATATATGAGCACCCCAATTAGCTGCGAGTAAGTGGCCCCCATTGAAAGCAGGGGAAGGCTGCTGTCTCCCGCAGCTAATCGCATCCACTCGCATGTAATCGCTCATGCGTCGGTCAGCCCTGTCCGCATCCATTCATTTATTCATCCATTCTTCACTCACCTGTGATCACTGCATGAGCGATTACATGTGAGTGGTTGCGAATAGCTGCGGGAGACAGCAGCCTTCCCCTGCTTTCAATGGGGTTACCCCTTGTATGCTGTATGCACATGTGATGCTGAGCCTCCATGATTGAAAGAACTGAAATCCAATGAATGAAAGGGGGTGGCCAGGAACAGACAGGCTGGGGAGAAAAGAGGAAAGGATTAGATGATATTGGTTGTCCTCCAGCCAGGATATGAGGCAGGCTCTATTTGATTTGCTGCAGCTTCTGACGCACATTGTGAGAAGCTCACAGTGTGCAGTGAAATCAGAGTAAGTCAGTTCAGGAGAGGAACCGATACAACTGTGCTAAAGAGCTGTCCCTAGCTGGCTTCTTCTATCTAGCAGTGGGGTCTCCTCATTGGAGGACTGAGATGGACTCTCTAATCAAGATTAAGGCCAGGCACCCTCTAGCGCCCCCTGGAGCCCCTTAACTATAATACAAGCACAATTTCTGCCGCTCCATAGAAATCTATAAAATATCACTATCCTTTTCTTCCAGATGTCCTGCGGACTTATGGGACAACCTGTAGAAGCAACTAACTCCTGGGAGGACTAACTCACTGGTGTGTAGGTAAGGAAACTATGAAAACATGGCCTGTTAGGGGTATAAGGGAGAAGCAGGGCCAGGACAAGAGGTGGGCAGGAGGGGGCTGTTGCCCTGGGCGCAGTGGTTTATTGCAGGGATGGGGGAGGTGCCTTGACCCTAACCCTAAGGTAAGGTGGGGGGCTCAGTTTGGCATTGTTGCCCTGGGCACTGGATGACCTTGTCCCAGCACTGGGGAGAAGAATAGTCATAGGTATGTATCATAAAGCAGATCTTACTATAACAAGACAAGAAAAGAGGAACCGCCGGCAGCTCCATCAATCAATAACTAGCTGGGGCAGTGCACTTCACAGGGGGGAATTCAATAAGCGTAAAACACCCCCCCCCGGGCAATCTGCCTTACCGATCGGCAAAGAGGGCTTGTAAACCTGGCAATTATTTTTTAATAAAAGCAGAGGTCTCGGCTGCATGCATACATAAGACCTTTGTTTTATTATAAATAGACCTCTGAGACCTGACTGTGTTTATTATAAATTAGAAACAGCCGCCTGTCTGCATAGCTATGTAGCATAAAAGCAGTTATGAGAATGCAATATGAGACAGCAAAAAAAAAAACAAGTATAAGCCAGCAGCCCAATTAATCAATAACCAGCGAGGACAGTGCACCACGTAACACATAATTCAATAGGGCTAAATTCACGGGAGTAAAATCGCACACTTTCTCGCCATGCAGAGAAACTCAGATGCGTGGCGGTGCCATTAGGGCTGCGCTTTTCCTAAACAAGGCAAGCAAAAAATGCACATTTTCAGAAACGTGGGTAAAGCTTGCATGTCATGTTTTGTTCATGACCGCCCCAAACACGGTTAGCAGACACGTGTTTGTTGCACGACGAAGCGAGCTACAAACATACCAAGGGCACTGAAAAAATGCCACTGAAAAGGTTCTGGAGTTACTTTGGGGCGTTTATCGCTCTTACACTTACAGGTTTCAGCCCTGCGTAGGCCTTAGTTATAGCGGATATAGGTCACGTCACCAGTCCCAATACTTACGTGTTTCAGCCCTATCAAGTGAATAGGTTTCCCTATGCACGGCACGTGAAAAACGTGCGCAAACAAACGCAAGCGGGAATGCGCATTCCCACTACGCTCAGGTTTGAACGAGGTCCATTTGTGATTGGCGCCTCTTCGCATCTGCAAACGCACAAGTTTTCAAACCCTCCAAACTGTAGAGAGACTACTTTTGCACATTTCTCCTGCTTAGGCTCCATTCACACATGAGCTTTCCAATGTGGCAAGCAGATGCACATTTTTCCCATATGAAAAGTGGGCAACAGACGCATGAAAACACGCAGTTAAAAATGCGCAAATCTCTTTATGAGCTACTTTTCTGCATATTTCGCATGTAGGGTACCCCATTTAAATAACTGGGCTGCCCTATGTGCATAGCCTAAGAGCGTGCACAAAAAGCGAACAAATACATCAAAACGTGCGAGTATTCAGCACTTTGGTGTAGTGGTCTATGCTCATAGACAAAACGTGTGGTTAAAAAGGCACAAAACTCAGCGCAGCAAAACACTACATGAGATACTTTGCCGCGTTTGCTATGCATAGGGCAGCCCATATAAATGAATAGATTGTCCTATGCATATAGCACAAGAATGCACACAAAACACCCACAAAAGCGTCAAAACATAGTGCAAGATCGTGCTCAAAATGTGCACAAATGCGCCATTACACATGGGTAAAAATGTACAAAACTCTAGCATGCAAAAAGCAACATGAGCTATTTCACCATGTTTGCTATGCATAGGGCAGCCTATTAAAAAGAATAGACTGTCCTAAGCTCGTAGCACAAGAATGCGCACAAATGCACCAAACCTTGTTAAAAACATGCAAAAAATCCACTTGAGATACTTTGCTGCATTTTTTTCTGTGTAGGGCAGCCCATTGAAATTAATAGACTTCTCTATACGCATAGCACAGGAGCATGCACAAAATGCCCACAATTTACGGCAAAACATGCGGTTAAAAATGCACAAAACTCAATGCGGCAAAAAGTCACACAAGCTACTTTTCCACATGTGGCTTTTGTCACTTGTAGGGGCACTCAACATGAGACACGGGCTTTGGGCACTCAACATGAGACAGCAAAAAAAAAGAATAAAAGCTAGTCACCCAATAAATCAATAACTAGCAAAGATATTGCACATTGTAACAGGAAATGCAATAAAT
Organism: Pelophylax lessonae; assembly: GCF_965119305.1. NCBI lineage: Eukaryota > Metazoa > Chordata > Amphibia > Anura > Ranidae > Pelophylax > Pelophylax lessonae. The sequence goes on from NC_138774.1 coordinate 33,842,512, forward strand.
GTACAATAGAAAATACAATCCTCCCCAACATTCTGCCCTATTGGCCAGAAAAGAGGACCTATGATGTAAACTATATCCACTATGACTAAGGCTTGTGCATGGCTGAAACACTTAAGCGTTAGGACTGGTGATGTAACCTATATCTACTATGACTAAGGCACGTGCAGGGCTGAAATGCGTAAATGTTGGGACTGGTGATGTAACCTATATCCACTATGACTAAGGCTCACGCAGGGTTGAAACACATAAGTGTTGGGACTGGTGATGTAACCTATATCCACTATGACTAAGGCCCATGCAGGTCTGAAACATGTAAACATTAGGACTGGTGATGTAACCTATATCCGCTACGACTAAGGCCCACGCAGGGCTTAAACCTGTAAATGTTGGTACTGGTGATGTAACCTATATCCGCCATGCCTAAGACCCACACAGGGCTGAAATCCGTAAGTGTTGCGACTGGTGATGTAACCTATATCTGCTATGACTAAGGCTCACGTAGGGCTGAAACGTGTAAGAGCTGAGACTGGTGATGTAACCTATATCAGCAATGACTAAGGCTCACGCAGGGTTGAAACGCAAAAGCACATGGACTAGTGATTTAACCTATATCCACTATGACTAAGGCTTATGCAGGGCTGAAATGCGTAGGAGCTGAGACTGGTGATGTAACCTATATCTGCTACGACTAAGGCCCACGCAGGGCTGAAACTCCTAAGGGTTGGGACTAGTGATGTAATCTATATCCGCCAAGACTAAGGCCCACGCAGGGCTGAGGCTCGTAAGCACTGGAACTGGTGATATAACCTATTTCCACTATGACTAGAGCCCACACAGGGCTGAAACTCTTACATTTTGGGACTGGTGATGTAACCTATATCTGCTTTGACTAAGGCCCACTCAGGGCTGAAACCTGTAAGCATTGGTACTGGTGATGTAACCTATATCCGCCATGCCTAAGACCCACACAGGGCTGAAATCCGTAAGTGTTGGGACTGGTGATGTAACCTATATCTGCTATGACTAAGGCTCACGTAGGGCTGAAACGTGTAAGAGCTGAGACTGGTGATGTAACCTATATCAGCAATGACTAAAGCTCACGCAGGGTTGAAACGCAAAAGCACATGGACTAGTGATTTAACCTATATCCACTATGACTAAGGCTTATGCAGGGCTGAAATGCGTAGGAGCTGAGACTGGTGATGTAACCTATATCTGCTATGACTAAGGCCCACGCAGGGCTGAAACCCCTTAGGGTTGGGACTGGTGATGTAATCTATATCCGCCAAGACTAAGGCCCACGCAGGGCTGAAGCTCGTAAGCACTGTAACTGGTGATATAACCTATTTCCACTATGACTAGAGCCCACACAGGGCTGAAACTCGTACATTTTGGGACTGGTGATGTAACCTATATCTGCTTTGACTAAGGCCCACTCAGGGCTGAAACCTGTAAGCATTGGGACTGGGGATGTAACCTATATCCACTATGACTAAGGCCCATGCAGGGCTGAAACTCGTATGGGCTGGGACTGGTGATGTAACCTATATCTGCTATGACTAAGGCACACGCAGGGCTGAAACGCATACGCGTTAGGACTGGTGATGTAACCTATATCTGCTATGACTAAAGCCCACACAGGGCTGAAACTCGTACGTTTTGGGGACTGGTGATGTAACCTATATCTGCTTGACTAAGGCCCACACAGGGCTGAAACCCGTAAGCATTGGGACTAGAGATGCAACCTATATCCACTGTGACTAAGGCCCACGCAGGGCTGAAACACGTAAGGGCTGGGACTGATGATGTAACTTATATCTGCTATAACTAAAGCCCACACAGAGCTGAAACGTGTAAGCGCTGGGACTAGTGATGTACCCTATATCCCCTATGATTAAAAACCAGTAAGCGCTGGGACTGGTGATGTAACCTATATCCGCTATGACTAAGGCCCACGCAGAGCTGAAACATGTAAGCGCTGAAACTGGTGATCTAACCTATATCCACTATAACTAATGCCCACATGGAGCTGAAACACGTAAGTGCCGGGACTGACCAGTAAAGGAATTTTGGCCTCTGAGATCTGACTGTTTTTGATTATTTACTGGAAAGATATTATAAGCAAAGAACTTGAAAACCTGTTAATAATTTTATTAAAAATCAGAGGTCTCAGCTGCATACGTAAATTAGACCACCTGAAAAGGAAATGCGGCGCCCGCGGCTCTGAGACCTCTGTTCTTTTGTAAATTAGAAATAAGGTTAATGGGCTCTCCTCACTATTGTGCCCAAAGTCAGACAACATCATTAGGCGGAACATTAGATGTCGGCGGGAAGGTAGGCGCACAATTGAATAGCGCCACCTGGCCTCCCGTAAGCGACTACACTTAATATTCAGCGACTGAAACGCGGCAATCACCCACCATGCCGAGACCCTCATAGAGAACATTCCAAAGAGAAGCAGAATGAGCGTCCGATGCCGGCGGTGATGTCAGCGTTATCCCGGAGACTCGGGGAAGGATAATGGAGTCATTTAGCTGCTCCATAGAACACTAATAATTAAAAACTCACAAAGAGAGCTGAGCGCTAAAATTGGAGAGAAAGGAGGATAATGATACGTTCGCTTCCCGCCTCTAACAATCGTTTTTCCACGCCGGGAATCAGAGCGCATATTCTAACCGCTATACACCACCAATACATTCATTCATCACTCAAACAAAAAGCCATGGAGGCCAAGGATGAGGGGAAGAATTCCGGCAAAATTAATATCGCCATCAGCAACATTTTGAAAAATCAGAAGTTCTTTATTTTGTTATTTGTCTTTTTTTTTTTTTCTTATTTTAAAGGGCCGAAAATTTGCCTTTAGTAAATCATTGACAAACTGGAAATTCTTAGTATTCCTTATTAAGTTGCTTAGTTAAAATTTGCATGAAAAAAAAATATCTTCTTGCATTTAAAGGATGTTTTTTTTCTGTAATGAGGTCGTTTAGGTATTTTATTTTATTTTTTTTCCCGATTTGCAGTCAGAAATGTATATATTTTTTTTTTCCAAATAATCTTTATTGAGTTTAAACAAAATAACATACAAACATTGAAACAGTCGCATTGGGTGAATATGTAGTGGACTATAATCACTGTCAGAAATATTTTGATAAATAAGGCATTTTCAGTTTTGCTCACTTAGCTAGGCAAAAAAAATAAGTTGCTTCTTTTTTTGTTTTTAATTCATTTTATTTATTTAACCACTTCTGGACCGGAAGGATTTGCCCTCTTAATAACCAGGTGTTACTTTAACGGACAATTGCGCAGTCATGCTACGCTGTACCCAAATACAATTGATGTTCGTTTTTTCCCACAAATAGAGCTTTCTTTGGGTGGTATTTGATCACCTGTGCGATTTTATATTTTTTGCACTATAAATAAAAAAAGAGCGACAATTCTGAAAATAAATAAATAAATAAATAAGTATTCTGCTATATAACATTCCCAAAAAAAAAATATTTAAAAATTCAAAATTTTTCATCTTTTTAGGCCAATTTGTAGTCTGCTACATATTTTTGATTAAAAAAAAAATCGCAATAAGCGTATTTTGATTGGTTTGCGCAAAAGTTATCACGTATACAAACTAGGGGAAAGATTTATGTCATTTTTATTTATTTATTTTTATACTAGTAATAGCAGCGATCTGCGTTTTTTTGCGGGACTGCGACATTCCGGCGGACAGATCGGACCCCTGACTGACATTTTTGACACTTTTAGTGGGACCAGTGACATTACTACAGTAATTAGTGCTAAAAATATGCAATGTTACTGTAATTACACTGGCAGGGAAGGGGTTAACCTAGTTGGTGATCAAGGGGTTAATTATGAGCCTAGGGGGTGTTTTCTAACTGTAAGGGGGATGGGCTTGTAAAATTAACACAGAGACCTGTGATCCTATATAGAAGGAACACATGAGCTTCATGATCATTACAGGGAGAAGGACCGTCAGTTGTGTTTACAACAGCTGACCGTCCTTCTCTCTCAGCGGGGAACGATCGCGGGTGCCCAGAGGCAATCGCGGCCACCGGCCCTGTGGATCGGCATCCCTGCTGCCTAGCGGGGAAAGAGCGCGCTACCGGCGGCATGCGCTCGCTCCCCAGCACCACTCCTGTGAACCGACGTACAATTACGTCAATTCATGCAGCCGAGCCAGCCTGCCGCAATAAAACTGCGGTGGGCGGTCGGCAAGTGGTAAAAGAGGCAAACTTTTGGTGTACAGCATGTTGCCTTCAGTAAAACATTCACAAACTGGAAATTCTTTGTTTTCCTCACTGAGCTGCTTAGGTGACATTTATTTGAAAATAATAGAAGTTCTATATTTTTTTTTTTTTTTACATGTATTTAAATTGTGTGTTTTGTAGTGTATTTAGGTTAGTGTATTTACTTGAAGAAAAATCTTTTTGCATCCTTCTCTGTCTCCTGTACAGTAGAATGTCTGCAGTCTCTGGCCATCTCCTGTACCATGTCTGCAGTCTCTGACCATCTCCTGTAGTATGTCTGCAGTCTCTGACCATCTCCTGTATCATATCTGCAGTCTCTGACCATCTCCTGTAGTATGTCTGCAGTCTCTGACCATCTCCTGTAATATGTCTGCAGTCTCTGACCATCTCCTGTATCATATCTGCAGTCTCTGACCATCTCCTGTACCATGTCTGCAGTCTCTGACCATCTCCTGTAATATGTCTGCAGTCTCTGACCATCTCCTGTAGTATGTCTGCAGTCTCTGACCATCTCCTGTAATATGTCTGCAGTCTCTGACCATCTCCTGTAATATGTCTGCAGTCTCTTACCATCTCCTGTAGTATGTCTGCAGTCTCTTACCATCTCCTGTAGTATGTCTGCAGTCTCTGACCATCTACTGTAGTATGTCTGCAGTCTCTCACCATCTCCTGTATTATGTCTGCAGTCTCTGACCATCTCCTGTAATATGTCTGCAGTCTCTGACCATCTCCTGTAATATGTCTGCAGTCTCTCACCATCGCCTGTATTATGTCTGCAGTCTCTGACCATCTCCTGTAATATGTCTGCAGTCTCTGACCATCTCCTGTAATATGTCTGCAGTCTCTCACCATCGCCTGTATTATGTCTGCAGTCTCTGACCATCTCCTGTAATATGTCTGCAGTCTCTGACCATCTCCTGTAATATGTCAGCAGTCTCTGACCATCTCCTGTAGTATGTCTGCAGTCTCTGACCATCTCCTGTAGTCAGTGGTGTATTTTGGTTTTGTGCTGCTGCCCTATTGCAAAATTGAATGACCACAAGTCCCAGCATAAACCCTTGAGATCTCACAAGAGGGGAGGGGGTGAGAGGGGGTGGGGGTGAGTGTGAGAGAGAGAGAGGGGAGGGAGGAGAGAGAGAGAGGGTGGAGGGAGGAGGGCGAGAGAGAGGCGAGATAGAGGAGAGAGAGAGAGATAGGGGAGAAGAGAGAGAAAGAGGGGGGAGGAGAGAGGGGCTGGGAGTCCCTCCTGTCTACCCTGCCTGTGGGTAGGTGTGTGTGATGCACCTACCTCCTGCCACCCTGGGCCCTCAGTCAGCCTGTCTTCCTGTTGATGTCCCAGCTGGGAGCGGAGAGGAGGTTTGAGAAGGAGTGCAGGCTCTGAGAGGCACCATGAATGCTGCGCCCGCTGCTGCTCAGAATAGGGTGGCGCCATAGTAGTGGAGGTCTTCTCCCTCCCAGGCTCTTGGTTCCAGCCAGCCTCCAGGGCGGGTCTGCCACTCTCTGTGTGGAGACCCCGCTGCTCAGCAGCAGCGGCTGCTGTCGGCGGCAGACTTTGCCCTGCATCCCACCGTCACCAGACCGGCGGGACTCTTTGGGCCCCATGACCACTAGGCGAGGAATTATGGGCAGGGCCAGGGAGTCACAGCCATGATGTCACTGGTTGCTAGACGCCAAGCGTCTCAAGCAACCAGTGGCCAATAGAGTCTAAGGTGGAGGCGGGGGGGGGGGGGGGGGGGCTTTTTTGCCGCCCCACTGCAAAGTGCCACCCTAGGCCTGGGCCTTGTCAGCCTAGGCCAAAATAAAGCACTGAGTATGTCTGCAGTCTCTGACAACCTTCTGTAATAAGTCTTCAGTTTCTAAATATCTCCTTTAGTATGTCTGCAGTCTCTGACTATCTCTTGTAGCATGCATGCAGTCTCTGACCATCTCATGTAGTATGTCTGCAGTCTCTGACTATCGCCTGTAGTATGTCTGCAGTCTCTGACCATCTCCTGTAGTATGTCTGCAGTCTCTGATTATCCCCCATAGCAGGGGCAGACTGGCATTTTTCAGCCCAGGGGGAAAGTACAAACCAGAGGCCCATGGTGCAGCGACTCAGCCCCCCCTCCCACTCTCCCTCTTCCCGTCCTTCTCCTGAACCCCATTCCAGGCTGAAGCCCTCCTCCAGGTACTCTCTACTCAACCCCAGCCTGAAGCCAGGTTCCCAACCTGGCCAGCAGGGGAGCTGGGACTGCTCGGTTGGGGCCGGCCAGGGAAGGAGAGTCTCAAGTGGGGCATGGAACCGGTCTCTGCTCAGACACAGTTTACACCATCCATGCTGGGGGGGGGGGGGGGGGGCTGCGCTCTGTCCTTGTCTTCATCCCACATTCAGGTCAGCGGCGGGAACTTTTTTCTTCTTTTCAACCAGGAATCCTTTAGGCATGTCTGTGGCAGAAGAAGTGCAGCCTTTTTACAGGACATCAGAGCGTCCCGGGGGGCAATTGCCCCCCTGCCCCCTAGCTCAGTCCTCCCCTGCCCCATAGCATGTCTGCAGTCTCCATAGTCTCGGATCATCTCATGTTTGCAATCTCTGACAGCTCTTAGTGGCATTACAATTCCTGAGTATTTGGCCCTTTGGTATTGTCAGGGGCCACATCTGAGGCCTCATATAAGTTGACCATCACTTATGTAAAGAGAGAGAACTGCCAAAATAATCTGGAGAACCAAACGAAAGGGAGAACACAGAATCTGTCAGCAGCCAATCACAGACCAGCCTGTAAGATTTCCTCCAATCATTTCACCAATCAATCATTTCACTGTAACAAAATGTTACATTTTATTCTCCAGGCAGGTGAATGTTCCTCAATGATGTTCTCTTATTTTTCCTTTTTGATCCCGGTGCTCCAACAAAGCAGCTAAATAGTCAAACCCCCAAAATGCAGATATTAACGTTGTAATATTCTGACCCAATTCTTCCCGCGACATTTAAACATTTTTTAAATAGTAACTTATCCCGGAGATCCTTCACCCTCCCCCGGCTGCCTCTGACCCTTGAGGGACATCTCTGGCTATTAAAGTCAATTCAGAGTAACAGTTTAAAGTTTTTGCAAATGTCAAGCAGTTTTCATTTATTTATTTTTTGACAGAAAGGCGCTCTTGGTTGTTAAGGCCGTTCTAATGATGCTGCTTTAAGTCTATAAATCACATTTTGATTCTTCTATGTAACTCTGCATTTTAGGGGAATGCATACCTGACATTTGCATTGTGTTAGTAACGGTAAGGTGTGCTTACAACTTAAGGGATCTCTAATTTAAAAAATTGCTTTGCGTATGTCTCGTCACTCATGGAAACGGGAATAGGCAGGTGCACTTAGCTACTTTGCCACTAGGTGGCTCTGTATCAAAATAGTGTCTGATACAGCAGGTGTTAGGCCCCTTTTAGATAGACCCCTCCCACAGTATTGTGAGTCAGCTCCCATATACAGTATCTTACAAAAGTGAGTACACCCCTCATATTTTTGTAAATATTTTATTATATCTTTTCATGTAACAACACTGAAGAAATGACAATGTAAAGTAGTGAGTGTACAGCTTGTATAACAGTGTATATTTGCTGTCCCCTCAAAATAACTCAATACACAGCCATTAATGTCTAAACCGCTGGCAACAAAAGTGAGTACACCCCTAAGTGAAAATGTCTAAATTGGGCCCAATTAGCCATTTTCCCACCCCGGTGTCATGTGACTCATTAGTGTTACAAGGTCTCAGGTGTGAATGGGGAGCAGGTGTGTTAAATTTGGTGTTATCACTCTCTCATATTGGTCACTGGAAGTTCAATATGGCACCTCATGGCAAAGAACTCTCTGAGGATCTGAAAAAAAAAAGAATTGTTGCTCTACATCAAGATGGCTTAGGCCAATGATGGCGAACCTTAGCACCCCAGATGTTTTGGAGCTACATTTCCCAAAATGCTCAACTACACTGCAGAGTGCAGGAGCATCATGGGAAATGTAGTTTCAAAACATCTGGGGTGCCAAAGTTCACCATCACTGGCCTAGGCTATAAGAAGATTGCCAATACCCTGAAACTGAGCTGCAGCACAGAGGCCAAAACCATACAGCGGTTTAACAGGACAGGTTCCACTCAGAACAGGCCTCGCCATGGTCAACAAAAGAAGTTGAGTGCACGTGCTCAGCATCATATCTAGAGGTTATCTTTGAGAAATAGATGTATGAGTGCTGCCAGCATTGCTTCAGAGGTTGAAGGGGTGTGGGGTCAGCCTGTCAGTGCTCAGACCCTTCGCTGCACACTGCATCAAGTTGGTCTGCATAGCTGAAGGAAGCCTCTTCTAAAGATGATGCACAAGAAAGCCTGCAAACAGTTTGCCGAAGACAAGCAAACTAAGGACATGGATTACTGGAACCATGTCCTGTGGTCTGATGAAACAAAGATAAACTTATTTGGTTCAGATGGTGTCAAGCGTGTGTGGCGTCAACCAGGTGAGTAGTACAAAGGCAAGTGTGCCTTGTCTACAGTCAACCATGGTGGTGGGAGTTTCATGGTCTGGGGCTACATGAGTACTGCTGGCACTGGGGAGCTACAGTTCATTTAGGGATCTATGAATGCCAACATGTACTGTGACATACTGAAGCAGACCATGATCCCCTCTCTTCGGAGACTGGGCCACAGGGCAGTATTCCAACATCATAACGACCCCAAACACACCTCCAAGACAACCACTGCCTTGCTATAGAAGCTGAGGGTAAAGGTGATGGAGTTGCCAAGCATGTCTCCAGACCTAAACCCTATTGAGCATCTGTGGGGCATCCTCAAAGGGGAGGTGGAGGAACACAAGGTCTATAACATTCACCAGCTCCGTGATGTCATTATGGAGGAGTGGAAGAGGACTCCAGTGGCAACCTGTGAAGCTCTGGAGAACTCCATGCTCAAGAGGGTGAAGGCAGTGCTGGAAAATAATGATGGCCACACAAAATATTGACACTTTGGGCCCAATTTGGACATTTTTACCTAGGGGTGTACTCACTTTTGTTGCCAGCGGTTTAGACATTATTGGCTGTGTGTTAAGTTTGGCATGGGAGTTTAACATCCAACACCTATGTGGATGTAGACAGCACTTGTAGGCCTTGGACAGAACGGGAGGCCGGGTGGAGTTGACCTGTACGTAGGAGGAGCTGGCTGTAGCTATTCTGTCCCTTTTTGAGTGAGTACTGATGACCCTGGGCAGGGGAGAGACTGTAAGGGCTGCTAAATTGTTACACATGCTTTCACCTGTGACTACTATGGATTGTCCACTAAATGTGATTAACTGTGTAAAGTAAAGTCACTCTGGAATGTATGTCCTGGTGATGTGACTGTAATGCCATTTCCTGAATAACACAAATAAAGTGCAGCAATCTATTTCTTGTGTGGACATTCCTTCCTTGGGTCTAATACATATTGTCTCCAATTTCCTAGCCCTGATGAAGGGGAGACGAAACATGTTGGCTCTGTGACTTTGTAAAGTCTTTTCATTTGATTTTATATATATTTAAATACATCTATAGCTGGAGGACTAATTCCCGGTATGGCTCTCCAGTCTTAGTTTTATTTATTTATTTAGTTAAAACCAAGGAAACAGTGGGCATCCTTTGGCATGGAGAAGCTGCCAGCCCACAATCCAGATACCAAATGCCAGAACTTCCATATCATATGCTACCCTTCCATCTTTGCAAAGCTGTAAAAAACCACAGAGGCTTTCTTACCCTTTGCTGTGTTTCTACAAAAGGTGTTTGAAGAATCCTTCTAAGAAAGTTTGAAGGCCTCGCTAGAGAAAGGTGGCCAATGGCTAGGGCCAAGCCATCAGAGAGCCAGTGACAGGGCCAAAACTCTTTTTATCTGACCCTTATTGAGAAGGGAATTTGCTATTCATTTGGTTTGTGTTAGCAGTCGCTGTTCAGGTGTTGTGACGGCCACAGGCGACAGCTGTCTGAATACAATAGCTATTAGTGAAGCTTTCTCCATTCATGTAGATCAGGGGTCTCCAAACATTCTAAACAAAGGGCCACTTTATTGTCTTACAGACTTTAAGGGGGCCGGACTAGGGCCAGTGGGAGTAGAAAATGTCCTGGTGTCCAGTGGGAGTAAAAAATACCCTATTTTTGGTGTCAATGGAAGGAATTATGCCCCATCATTGGTGACAATGGAAGGAATTATGCCCCATCATTGGTGTCAAAGGAAGGAATTATGCCCCATCATTGGTGTCAATGGAAGGAATTATGCCTCATCATTGGTGTCAATGGAAGGAATTATGCCCCATCATTGGTGTCAATGGAAGGAATTATGCCCCATCATTGGTGTCAATGGAAGGAATTATGCCCCACCATTGGTAGCAATGAAAGGAATTATGCCCCATCATTGGTATTAATAAAAGCAATTGTGCCCCATCATTGGTAGCAATGGAAGAAATTCTGCCCCATCGATAGTGTCAATAGAAGGAATTATTCCCCTATCTTTGGTGTCAATGAAAGGAATTGTGCCCCACTATTGGTGTCAGCAACAGGAAATATGCCCCATTGTTGGTGTCAGTGGATAGAATAGTGCCCCAAGGGCTGGATAAAGGCAAGCAAAGGGCCACATCTGGCCTCCTGGCCGCAGTTTGGAGACCACTGATGTACAGGAATACAGAAATCCAGTGAGCTCCTAACTTTCTGTAGTGAGTTAACAACATTGCCTTAGCTGCACTGAAATCCCAAGTGGTGTTTTTAGCCTTGCCTGGGTTCTTCTCTGCTGTTCTACAGATTTTGGACTTTCCCCACCTCTCCACATACAAAGACTAATTTCTTTCTCAGCAAAACAATGTCTTGACACCCAAGGAAATAGGAACTGACACAGGGAACCCTGTTGATCTATACTCCCATTAACTGCTATTGCAATAATTTACAAGCCTGATGGTGGTATCATAGGGAGTATTAAAAGCTGATTCTCACAACAGGAAGAAATTAAAAGCAAAAATGAATGCTAGAACATGTCCTAGGAGGAGAGGGAGGTCTGCAGATAAATGTGGGTCACAGGGCCAGGACAAGGGTTGGGCAGAAGGGGGTGCTGCGCTGGACACAGTGGGGATTTTTGCTAGAAGGATTGATTTGGAGGGGGGGGATTTGTACTAGGAGGGTAGATTTGTGGGAAGATTTGCATTAGGAAGGTGGATTGGGGGGGGGGTGGATTTGTGCTAGTAGGGATGATTGGGGATTTGTGCTGGGGGAGGATTAGTGTAAGGAGAGGGGAAATTTGTGCTGGGAGAGGGGAGTTTGGAGGGGGGGGGGGAGAGGATTTTTGCTAAGAGTGAAAATGTGAGGGGTAGAGGATTTGTGCTAAGAGGGAGGGGATTTGGGGAGGCAGTGAATTTGTGCTGGGAGGGGGGATCTTGTTTGGGGAGAATTTCGGGATGCAAAGGGAATTTATGCTTAGGGGGTAAGTGTGAAGATTAGTGCTCAAATTTTTTTGGAGGAGATATTTGCTGACACATAATGCTGATACACTTTGGGGGGTGGGGCATTTGGCATCTTCGCCCTGGGCACCAGATGACCTTGTCCTGGCACTGGTGGGTCATGCCAATACAATTTCTCTAGGTAATCAGGCTGTAGATTGAACATGACTGGTAGGAGAAGCATTTTAATACAAAATGTTTACAGAATTTGGTAACTCAAAAATTTTCTCACTTGTTTCCATAGATCTCCAATGCTGAATTGTTCATTATGGCGGAAGAAGAAGCTCCAGCTTCAATTCCTGATGCTGACGGACTCTCCGAATGTGTAATCTGTTTCACACCATATGACACTCTCTTCCATCTTCCCAAGATCCTCTCCTGTGGTCACGTGTTCTGCCTAGAATGCCTCTCCCGAATCACGGTTGGATCAACAGAGCCGCAAAGTCTCCCCTGCCCCATATGTCGGTCGACCACGCCAGTTCCACCAAAGAAAGGCCCACCTGCACTGTCTACAGATAGAAACCTATTAACCAGGCTGAACAAATCACTCTCCTGCCCCACGCCTTCCCTGAGGTTTAACCGCAAGCGTGGCGTTTTGTACGTGCCACAGACTAACAGCCTCAACGTCAGCTCGGTGAGCCTCAGCGTGGACTTAGGACGACCTCCACCAGATCCTCGCTCCCCTCGAAATTTGTGCCTGCTCCTCAGGTCGGGTGGCTGCGTCTTCTACGGCTCTATTGTTCTGATCATTATTTTGACCATAGCACTCATCCTGGCCGGAGTCTATATCTTCTACTTACTCCCTTGGCATTTTAATAGCACTGTGAGCCCTGGACCCGGGGGCAATATTACAGTCATACCAAATACTACCACCATAGGAACTGGTAGACCTTGAGCCCTAAAAAAAACATTTCGTATTAACTGACGGTAAAATTTCAAAGCTTGGACTTCTGAGGATAATAAAAGATGAACACAATCGTATTCACAAACTATAACTTCTGCCTGTGGCAGGAAATCTCTTCTCCGTTAGCTGGCTGTTGATGGTCACCATAGATCCTTGGGACAAAGGTCTTCTTCCACATCTCTCAGTGCTACTGAGACGCTGAAGTTCTTTCGCTGTTGACTGTGCCTTCTGAAACATGTCATCAGGAAATGCCAACTCCCAGATACTAGAAATGAGTTCTTGCGAAAGGTTGATTCATCAAAGCACTGCCAGAAGGAAGCACTGTGCCATGAATGAGCCATTAAGTCTTACTTGCTGAGAGCGCTTCATGGGCTCTCGCTAATGACTTGCTGCTATTGTAATGAAGAATTAAAATTGTAAATTATTTCGAACAAGCTTTTATTCAGCACCATGGGTCTATACAAGCTGTAGACTGCATTTTCCCCTATTTGGAGTACAAAGAACGTATGTCTTTAATGGTCTTAAAAATCAGGTGGCTTTTTCTACACTGTGAACCTATGTAAAAATATGCAGGTGCCACTCAGGCTCTGGAGGGTCCTAGTCCAACGCCAACCTCTGGGAACTGAACTCGGCAGTAGCAGAGAAAGTATCCTATAGACTGCAAATTGCTGAAAACCCACTGTGAAAGATTATGTGGCAGTCTCAGCCCGGGTTCCAGAAAGGCCATGCACCCAGTGCTTTGAGTGGGCCGGTATGCACTGGTACTCAGTACCGCCACTTCCAAATATGGCTTTTGATCATACTGCCATCTCTCTGTGCGCCTTAGCGTACCAGTACTCTCATTTTGGACATCTGCGCCCTCAATTGCCCCCCCCCCAAGAATATTTCCCACTCCAGAGCCAGACCAGTCACCACCAGGGAGTCCCCCTGCTCCGGAGTCCCAGGCCGGGGGGGGGGGCTCTGTGGGGACCCTGATGTGAAGTGGGGGGGGGGCAAAATTTATAGGCTATAATAGAGTACCAGCACCTCTTTTGGGCCACTTAAAGCACTGCACTAACACGTTTCCCTCCACTCCAGGAGTTTATTATGAATAAACTCTGGGGGCAGGGCAAAATGCTTTTGGGGGGGGGGGCCTGGCTGGAGCCCGGGCTGTCTCTGCTACACATTATTGGCTTTTTCTACAGGTCTTAAACTGTTCAGTATGCATGCAGCATGTATGGTAACCCACACCTCTAGACGTGAGCTGGCCTATAGAGTGTCTTTTAATCTTTCACACTAAACTACAATGCATAGATGTGAACCAGCCACATAAAACCCTTTGCACATGGGGCTTTCTGTCAGAAATGCCCTGGGGAGGACAAGTACAGTGTTCCGCCCTACTGCAGGAAGCCTGTCAAAGCTTATGGCAGGTGTGGTCAAACCGTGGCCCTCTGATGTGGCCCTCGACCTCAAACTGAATGCAATAGATTTTCTGCACCACACCTGCAAGGTATAACAGAATTCTAAGGCAAGGAGCAGCTAACTTGCAAGAAAGCCGCAGGGGCACTGTGCTGCACCTGCAGTATGGGTAAACCGCATCAAATCAGTGTGAAAGCAGCCTCATAGGGGGCTCATAACAGTAAGGGTTTGTTTACATTTGCAGTTTAGGGGGCCCATAGTTGAGAAGTGTTTTTTCCACCCATCCACTGATGTAGCATCAGGGGTCGCAATGGTGACCCTGCCCCATGTTACAGGGGGCCTGTGCCTCCTCCCTGTCACATTCTATTTTACACTTGGACAGCGGTGGCGCCGGGGGCCGGCATAGATAGGAACCGATCCCCTCCATTTTTCTCCTACAACTGCTCCTTTTTCTCCCACTGGCATTCAGCGGCTACAGGAGAAAAATGTTCATTGTGCCATTCAAAATAAAAAATTCAAAATTTTGAATCATTTCATTGTGGCACTCAAACGGTTACCAAAAATCCCTTAAGTGGCCCCCGCTTTTCAAAAGGTTGAGCACCCCTGGCCTATGGCATAGTCCACTAGAAAAGCCGGCACTACGCTAGCATCAGCAAATCACTCCTTTATTGATTAAGACTGTAACAGATAAAAAGTGTTGACTTTCACTGGCTGTATCTCCCTTCATGCCACTAATAAAGGAGTAATTTTCTGATCCATACCGTAGTGCTGGCTTTCCTAGTGGACTATGCAAATGTGAGGCCTAAAAAAACCTACCGCAAGAGCACTAGTTCCAGTGTTTCATATTCTCTGTGGGAGACAGTTGCACAGTTTCTGTTGGGTTCCAAAGCCTATGGCAGGCTGCATCTGGACTGGGCTGAAGGCTGTACCTAGTGGTACTGGTGTCAAGAGGCCCTGTCTATTCAAGGACAAGGATCTGGAACGCAGAACAGAAGACCTGTGTTCCAGATCCACATCCCTGAATGACATGTCGGTACAGCATTCAGCCCTGACCAGCAACAGCAAGCTTTTACAGGCTGCCTGCAGTGGGGCTGCCACTCCCGAGAAGTGATTAGGGATGATCGAACGGTTCGGGTCGACCATCGGTTCGACCCGAACATTGGCTGTTTGAGGTTCGGCCGAATTCCGAACTTTTTGCTGAAAAAGTTTGGAATTCGGCAACCAGAACCGACCAAAATGCAATGGTACAGGAAATGGGCTTTAACCAAAACCATCAGTAAAAGCCAATTGAGGGGGCAGGAGAATGCTAGGAATGTGATTGGAGTGACTAGGGGGTCCATAGGCCAATCATTAGTGAATACGCCCCCCAGTATATAAGATAGCCCCCGCCAAATTCCTAGCATTGTAATACAGGGACATGGAAGAGAGTGGAAGCAGTTCTGTGACTTCTGCTACAAAGTGTAATTTAGCAATTTTTAGTGTGAGGAAAGGGATATCTAGTGTAGTTAGGGTGCTATTTTCCACTATAGTTAGTTTTAATAATCTAGTTTCTGTAGGGAAAGTTTTAAGTGTAAGGGGACCGTAGTGTAGGGTTAACTGACTCTGACTGCTATGGCAGGGTGACAAAACCCTTCCATATCAGGGTGACCGCTATAGAGAAAAGATTGTTTCTCTTAGGTCACTTTCAGAACAGCGATATGGCTTCTCGCCTGTCAGCCTGCTTTTTGCTGCAGGCGTTTATAGGGCTTTTTTGAGGACATGTTTGGAGTCAGGCATGACATCTGAACTTCTGTGTAGGGGTATATATACATACACCCATGTCTGTATATATACACATACACATATATAGGTGTGAAAGTAGCAGAACACTATGCTTGCGCTAATGAAATAATTAACACCAATATGTCTCCGCTCCTATCACACCTATATGTGTGTATGTGTATAAATACATATAAGTGTGTGTGTATATATAACCCTATACAGAAGTTCAGATGTTTTGCCTGCCTCCAAAGACCCCAAAAAAATGCCCAAAAAAACGCCAGCTGCAAAAACACACCTGGGCGTTTTTTTAGCTGGCGTTTTTTTGGGCATTTTTTTGGGGTCTTTGGAGGCAGGCAAAACATCTGAACTTCTGTATAGGGTTATATATACACACATATATGTATTTATACACATACACATATATAGGTGTGATAGGAGCGGAGACATATTGGTGTTCATTATTTCATTAGCGCAAGCATAGTGTTCTGCTACTTTCACACCTATTTATGTGTATGTGTATATATACAGACATGGGTGTATGTATATATATATATATATATATATACCCCTACACAGAAGTTCAGATGTTTTGCCTGCCTCCAAAGTCCCCCAAAAAATGCCCAAAAAAACGCTTGCTACAAAACCGGCAAGGTGTGAAAATAGCGGAGCCACATCCCTGTTCTATATTGATTCTAATACAAACGATCTTTTTTTTCTGGTTCTGGACATGCTACAGAGCTGAAACTTCACAGGTACACTTTTTAGACCCCCCAGACACTAAATCAAAAGACATTTTTTTTTTTTTTCAATAATTGGCTCTCTATCAAAAATCACAATTTTTAAGAACTTTTTTTTGTGTGATTAATAGTCCCTGGGGCATTACCCAGAACCCTAGGCACTTTTTAGGGGCATTTATTGGGTTTTAGGGCTTCAAAATGGTGTTTTTTGATTACCGAAGTTCGGGTCCCATTGATTTCAATGGGGTTCTGAAATCCGGGCCGAACTTTCGAGAAGTTCGGATGTTCTGGCCGAACCGAACTTTTGAAAAGTTCGATCATCCCTAGAAGTGATGCACTGCAGAGAGATGGCCACATGTATGAGGGGCAAAAGAAAGAATGGAATTCCTATTTGACATGCATTTTTATGCAGGAAAATGCAAGAGTTTTGCTGCATCAAAACGGACAAGTGCGATGGTTATATCAAATATGAGCAACTGTTTTGGAATGAATACCAGCCCTAGAATGACTGCCCAAGGCATGATGGAATTTGTAGCTTCACCAGGCCAAGGGCATAGGCAACTTCTACCTAGGGCAGTTTGAACATAATGAAACCTACAACATAAGGTAGATCTATCCACACTGCTTAACAGGGATGGAGGGAGTGGGGGGAAGGAATATGGCTACACTTGGTTGTATGGCTCGCCAAGTTGCCAACATGTTACAAGTAACTTCTATTTATCCAAACAGGTTATTTTCCATACTGTCCTAGAAGGACACAGATCCTGTGTTATTTGTATTATTTGCAAAATGGGTATATAAAATATAATACATGGCCAAACACTTGTGGATGGCTGACCCTGGCCCCCAAAGGAGCTTGTTGGACATCCCATTTGGAATCCACGGGCACTAATTTGGAGTTGCCCCCCTCCTTTGCGGCCAATAACAGCCTGAACTCTTCTAGGAAGACTTTCCACAAGCATTTGGAGTTTTTCTCAGGGAATCTGGCCCATTGGCCCGAAAATAATTTCTGAGGTTAGGCACTGATGTTGGATGAGAAGAAATGGTGAGTTCAGTAGAGTGGAGGTCAGGGCATTGTGAGGCCACTCAAGTTCCTCCATACTAAACGGGTCAAACCATGTCTTAATGGAGATGCCTTTGTACACAGGGGCACAGTTATGCTGGAACAGAAAAAGGCCTTCACCAAACAGTTGCCACAAGTTGAAACACACACAATTGTCTAAAACGGTTGCAATACCAGTGTCCTTCACTGAAAACACCTGAACTCAATATTTTTGGGGATGGGGAGTGTCCTTATACCTTCGGTCATAGAGTGTGCTTGCTTTTGCATTTTTAATGACCAGTTTTAACAGTATCAAGAAACATAATATAATCTTACTGGATTATAGGAATTGGATGTAATGTTAAAAATGGGAATTCAAAAAATAAATAAATAAATGTATAACTCATGCCAAAACTATGAATATTGCTCTAAATTGATTAAAAAACTATTTTATGTGCGTATGGATCCTGTGATTGATGAGTTACATAGGGAACTCTTTATTGTTCAAGCTTTTATTGAACTACATAATCCAGAATGGAGTCAGATCATGCTGATAGGTCAGCTACGGCTGAAATTTACTGCCCAAGATGTGTTTGTTTCCATGTCCCTCTCTTATTTTCTTCCTTCTCTCTCACTCTTCTTCTATTTGCTTCTCCCACTCCTCCTCTCTTTATCTCTCACTTTCTCTCCCTCTGTAACCTCCTTTCCCTTTCTTTTTCTCTCCCTCCTCTTCTTTCTCTCTCCACAGTTTCCCTCTCTTCTCTTGCCTTTTCTCTCTTCTTCCACTTACCCTTCTTCCTTCCTTTTCTCTCCCCCCTCTCTCTATTTTCCTTCTTCTCTATCTCTCCCTCCTTTTATCTCCCCCTCTCTCTCTGTCCCCTCCCCACACCCACACAAACTTTTCTCTCCCTCTCCTTGTCTCCCTCTCAATCTTCTCTACCTATCTTCTCTATTTCTCCTCCCACTCTCTTTCCCCTCAGTGTTCTCTTCCATTCCTTCCTTTCTCTCTCTCTCTCACACTCCATCCCGCTCTCTCCCTCCTCTTCCTTCCCACTCTCTCCTTCTCTCCTCTTCCTTCCCATGTTCTCTCCTCTTCCTTTTTGCTCTCTCTCTCTCCATCTCCTTCCCGCTCTTTCCCTCTCTCTCCTCTTCCTTCCCATGCTCTCTCTCTCTCTCTCTTCCTTCTCACTCTCTCCCTTTTTTCTCCTGTTCCTTCCCGCGCTCTCACTCTCTCCTCTTCCTTCCCGCACTCTCTCTCTCTCCTCTTCCTTTTCGCTCTCTCCCTTTTTCTCCTGTTCCTTCTCGCGCTCTCACTCTCTCCTCTTCCTTCCCGCTCTCGCTCTCCTCTTCTTTCCCGCTTTCTCTCCCTCTCCTCTTCCTTCCCGCTATCTCTCTCTCCCTCTCCTCTTCCCTTCCCACTCTCTCTCTCTCCATTTACTTCCCACTCTCTCTCTCGCCTTTTCCTCTTCTTTCCTGCTCTCTCCCTCTCCTCTTCCCACTCTCTCTCTCTCTCCATTTCCTTCCCACTCTGTCTCCATCTCATTCTCGCACTCTCTCCCCCTTCTTCCTTCCTGCTCTCTCTCTCTCCAACCTCATCCTTCCTGCTCTCTCTCCCTCTCTTCTTATCGTTCTCGCTCTCTCTCCCTCTCCTCTTCCTTTCTGCTCTCTCTCTCCTCTTCCTTCCCGCTCTCTATCTCCTCTTCCTTCCCACTCGCTCTCTCTCTCTCCTTCCCACTCTCTCTCTCCCTCCTCTTCCTTCCTGCTCTCCCTCTCCCTCTCTTTCCCTCCATCTCACTTTCTCTCCTCTTTCTTCCTGCTCTCTCTCTTCTTCCTTCCCACTCTCTCCCTCTCTCCTCTTCCTTCCCACGTTCTCCCCTCTTCCTTTTTGCTCTCTCTCTCTCCATCTCCTTCCGGCTCTCTCTCCCTCTCTCTCCTCTTCCTTCCCGCTCTCTCCCTCTCTCTCCTCTTCCTTCCTGTGCTCTCTCTCTCTCCTCTTCCTTCTCGCTCTCTCCCTTTTTCTCCTGTTCCTTCCCGCACTCTCACTCTCTCCTCTTCCTTCCCACGCTCTCTCTCTCTCCTCTTCCTTTTCGCTCTCTCCCTCTTTCTCCTGTTCCTTCCCGCGCTCTCATTCTCTCCTCTTCCTTCCCGCTCTCGCTCTCCTCTTCTTTCCCGCTTTCTCTCCCTCTCCTCTTCCTTCCCGCTATCTCTCTCTCCCTCTCCTCTTCCTTCCCGCTATCTCTCTCCATTTACTTCCCGCTCTCTCTCTCTCTCCTTTTCCTCTTCTTTCCCGCTCTCTCCCTCTCCTCTTCCTTCCCACTCTCTCTCTCCATTTCCTTCCCACTCTCTCTCCATCTCATTCTCGCTCTCTCTCCCCCTTCTTCCTTCCTGCTCTCTCTCTCCAACCTCATCCTTCCTGCTCTCTCTCTCCAACCTCATCCTTCCTGCTCTCTCTCCCTCTCTTCTTATCCTTCTCGCTCTCTCTCCCTCTCCTCTTCCTTCCCACTCGCTCTCTCTCTCTCCTTCCCACTCTCTCTCTCCCTCTCTTCCCCTCCATCTCACTTTCTCTCCTCTTTCTTCCTGCTCTCTCTCTCTCTCTTCTCTTCCTTCTCGCTTTCTCGCACTCCCCTCTTCCTTTTCACTTTCTCTCTCTCTTCCACTTTATCTCTCTCTTCCTCCTTTTCACCCCCCCCCCCCCTGCACAGTTTTCTTTCCCTCTCTTTCTCTCTCTCTTTCTCTCTTCCTGCTCTCTCTCTCTTTTTGCGTGCCCCCTAAGGAGCCGCAAGTAAACTGGGAAGCCCCCAAACTGCACAGCCAGACACACCCCGAATCCTCACAGGTACACTTAAGTCAGAGAATAGTCCGTGACTTTGTTTTATTGAGGGTAATAACTTGGATAGGGAAGGGAAATTATGGGATGCCATTTAACTTTAACAGCAAAATTCAGGGACAACTCTTCCTATATACAGCTCTACGTACAGCTCCTCTTCATCCTTCAGCACTCACTTGCTTGCAGAACCCAGCTGGATCACTGTAAATTATCCAACAGCCACTCAACCTTCAGATGAAGCAACAGCTCATTACAGGCAGGAACCCGAGGCCCCTTAGATACAGTATGTAGCAGAATGTTAGTGTACAGCTTGCATTACTCCTGTGGCTACAGATTCTTGCACCACCTCTGCAGGCACTGCCAACCCACCTGGCTGCATCTGCCCCTTTCACTAGCCCTCCAGGCTATCTTCTCCCCCCAGTTCTCCAGACTGACACTCACCAGCCCAACTTGCTGACTCTCAGGAAATCTCCCAGTAGTGCAGACCTGCTCCTGCTGTCCTTTCTCCTTGCTCCCATGCCTCCAGAAAGGATTCCACCGTGTGTTTTGGAAGGAATCTTCAAGCACCTCACCCCTAGGCCCGAGGTCACCCCCTAGACTAGGGGGCACGCTCAAGGGCCACAGACAGCCTCCTCAGCACTCCATCTCCCACATGACTGCCCTGCATTGCTCATGTCTATTTATGGGGTGAGCCTGCCCCCTTCCAGCCCCTTTTTGCTGGAGATTGGTCAAAGCCCTCATAAGTATTCCAGGTAGCCCCTTCTTAATCCACCCTCCAGCTCTGGAAGTTTCTACAAACTTCCAGACCAGGGGGAAGTGCCAGAGATGAGTCATCCAGCCCTGACCTAAAGTAACCCTGACCCAGATTACATAGCTCAGGCTTAGCCCTGAGCTAACTATGTTTTGCCTACACTAACAGCAAACCTATTTACATCTGGCTCACATACTAGAGGGGGCTACACTATTTTCCTCCTGTCTCTTTCTCTTTCTCGCTCTACTTCTGTCTCCCTCTCTATTTTCTCTCTCCCCCCTCTTTCCATCTCCTTCTTGCTCTCTCTCTTCCCCAATATCTCTCTCTTCCTCTTTTTCTTTCCCCTCCTTTCTCACTCATCATTCTCCCCATCCCTTCCACACTTTTCTCTTCCTCTTTCTCTCATTCCCTCTCTGTCCCCCTCTCTCTCTATCTCTCCCTTACTCCTTCTCTCTCTCTATTTCCGCCTCCTCTTCCTCTCTCCCTTCCTCTCTCTCTCCCCCCCCCCTTTTTCTTTCTGCCTCTCTCGCTCCTTTTCCTTCTCCTCTCTCTCTCTCTCTCTCTCCTCCTCTCTCTCTCTCTCTCTCTCCCACTTACACTTTTTTCTCTCCCTCCATCTTACTTCTACTTTTCTCCTTCTCACCCCCTCCGCCTCTCTCTCTTCCCCCTACTCTCTCTCTCTCCTTCTCTTTCTCTCTCCTTATCAAATTAAAATTAAAATTAGCTTTATTGGCAGGACTGAAATACATTTTAGCATTGCCAAAGCAGTTGGGTTTGGGGGGGGGGGGGGGTAATGGGTAATATAAAGGAGAATGGGGGGTGAGTCTATGTAAAGGATTTTTAAGTCCTCAGTTTTTCATGTCCCTCTCAGTCTGTGACACGCTGTCACATATTGTGCAGCTATTCTCACCATTGGCTCCTCTTCTCCCAGTAGGATTTAGAGTTTCCTCTTCTCTTCTATAGAATTGAAGTCCAGGATGAGAGCGGAGAGTCTCTGGAAATGAGTGTCCCTCACTGATGAGTACTTAGGGCACTGTAGCAGGAAGTGGTCCTCGTCCTCAAGGACCCCCTGGTCACACTGCTGGCACAATCTGCTCTCCCTGGGCTTGTAGGTTTGTCTGTGCCGTCCTAACTCGATTTCCAGGCTGTGGGCGCTCAGTCTGTACAGGCTCAGAGTCTGTCTGTCTTTGGGCTCTTGTAGCACCTCCAGGTATGGGGCCAGTTTGTAGTCTCTCTGCAGTGACTGGTAAACAGTTAGTTTCTTGGAGTTTGTTATTAAATTTCTCCATTCTTCAACATATTTTTCTTCTGAATATTTCATTATGTTTTTTATTTGTGATTTTGTCAGATCGAATTGTTGGGAGTTTGGGATAGGCAAGGCGCTGGTGAGTTGTTGCAAGCCGCCAGGCTTGGGCTGGTTCTTATTGGTCAGTAGGGCTTTATGATGGTACGAGTCAGGACTGCTTTTTTGTAGATGATCCCAGAATGATAGCGCCCTCTTCTGTACTGCAAGAAGTAAGGGAAATCTGCCCAGCTCTGACCGGCAGGCACTGTTGGAGG
The DNA here is from genome assembly GCF_965119305.1 of Pelophylax lessonae. Classification (NCBI taxonomy): domain Eukaryota; kingdom Metazoa; phylum Chordata; class Amphibia; order Anura; family Ranidae; genus Pelophylax; species Pelophylax lessonae. The sequence goes on from NC_138774.1 coordinate 33,865,215, forward strand.
TGCTCCGGTGGACTTGGAGGAGTAGCTTGCAGAATTCCAGATGGAATATTTCTGTCGGGCTGGAGTCCCATTGGGCAGGGCCAGATTAAGAGCATCATGGGCTTGGTGCTGAGAATTTTGAAGGGCTTTAAGGGCCGTGCCTTGGCATGCACCCAGAGGAGGAAGGGTGCAGCCATGCATGCCTAATTCAACATGGGATGCTGTCTCTGAAGCCCATAAACACATCCATGCATCGGCAACTGTCCCTCCTTGTCCGGCCTTCGTGCTGTGTGGGGAGGTTCTGAGGGAGCTGCCTGGGGAAGCGAGCATAGAAGCCAGACTTCTGTGTTTACAAGTGACAGAAGAGCGGTAACAGTGAATATGGCCAACCCGGGGCCTATATAAAGGTAGGGGCCTGGAGCTGCAGCTCCAATAGCCCCTATGTTAATCTGGCCCTGCCATTGGGATTGGTCTGGGTAGGTGACAGGACCCGAAACTTCACTACCATATAGAAGGATTGGGGTGATGACCCTATCAAATACTCTGAGCCAGACTCGCACCGGTTGTTTTAGGTGATACAGCTGTCTCCTGATGGCATAGAAGGCTATGCGTGCCTTGTATTTTAGGGCCTCTATGGCTGGCATGAAACTTCCTGACTGGTTAATTTGTAGGCCGAGGTAAGTGTAGTTGTTGGATTCATCAAGAGTGTGGCTGTTTAAAGTAAAGGAAGGGCTCTTTGTTTTTGTATTTTTCTTTTGGAACACCATGATTTTTGTTTTGCTTGAGTTGATGGGTAGTGCCCATGTGGCACTATATTTCTCCAGCACTTCCAGGCTGTCTTGTAGGCCTCTCTCTGTTGGTGACACAGAAGTAGGAGGTCATCCGCATAGAGCAGGAACTTCACCTCTGTGTCATGCAGAATCATTCCAGGTGCTGGGGAGGATTCTAGAGCTGCAGCCACTTCATTGATGTAGATGTTGAAGAGGGTAGACTGCAGCCCTGTCTGACTCCCCGTGCCTGTTGGAAGTGCTTTGTTCTTTTCCCATTCACCTTTACACTGCAGCTGTTCTCAGTATATGAACTCTTGATGACATTGTATATCTCTTTCTCTCTCTCTCTCTCTTCTTCCTTCTCTCTCTCTCTCTCTCTCTCTCTCTCTCTCTCTCTCTTCTTCCTTCTCTCTCTCTCTCTCTCTCTCTCTCTCTCTCTCTCTCTCTCATCCTTATCTCTCTCTCTTCCTCATTCTCACCCCCTCCACCTCCTTCTCTCTCCCTCTCTCCTCTCTCCCACTCTCTCTCCTTATCGGTTTCTCTCCTTCCCTCTCTCTTCTTCTCTCTCTCTCCCCCTCTCTTTCTCCTCCTTCTCTCTCTCTCTCTCTTCTTCTCTCTCTCCTTCTCTCTATCTCTCCTTCTTCTTTCCCTCTCTCTCCCTCC